>NC_059432.1:112745087-113022218 GCF_021028975.2 Sphaerodactylus townsendi | reverse complement strand
ACTTAAACACACCAACAAACTTAAACACACAAACTTAAACACACAAACTTAAACAAACACACTTAAACAAACTTAAACAAACAAATTATTTTGAATGAATGAATGAATGAATGCATGAATGAATGAATGAATGAATGAATGAATCAATCAATCAATCAATCAATCAATCAATCAATCAATCAATCAATCAATCCCTCCCTCCCTCCCTCCCTCCCTCCCTCCCTGGGATCTGGAGTTTAAAAGGGCCGATTCAATCCCTGGGAGCTGGAGGTTAAAAGGGCCAGGAAGTAGTTGCTGTGATAAACCGCACCCTGGAGACCCACTTTCGGCCTGAATGGACCCCGCGGACCCTGCTGGACTGGAGGTGTGACTCACGAATGCTTGTATGTCAGAGGGCAGAGAGGGACATCTGCGTGTGTCTGTGAGAGTTGCCTTCCGAGGAGGCTGGTGGCGTCTGACTGTTATCAGGAAGAGAAGACAGATGGCCGGCGGACCGGTGCAGCCCAGAGGCTTCCAATTGGTTCTGGTTAGGAAGGAGCAGTCTGGTTCTGCAAGGCTGTCTTTATCCACCTGGTGCCCAAAGCAGGATTCTGAACTGAAAAATGCAGGGGTCAAGATCCACAGCCCCAACCCCGTCCATTGCAAGAGGGCAACTATATGGCTCAGAGTTCCTTGCAGCCAATCAGAAATGCAACCTGGAGCGTGTGAAAGAAGGAATACTTCTTCACACCGGGCACGGTTGATATGTGGAACTCACTGCCACTGGATGCGGTGATGGCTGCCAACTTGGAAGACTTTAGAAGGGGAGTGGACAGAACGCAGGGAAAACAGGGAATTCAATGGCTGCTACCCATGAGGGAGATATTTTCCCTCCAGGGACACAGGCAGAATTCCTGTTAAAGCAGTTGCTGATGGGCACGGCCGAGGAGGATATGGTTGCGGACATCCAAGAGGCAACTGGTGAAACAGGATGCCAGATTTGATGGGCCCTTGGTCTGTCCCAACAGGACTCTTCTTCTGGGTGTGATGAGACCCAAGAGAGCAAGAAGGAGAAGAAAGGAATATGGAAGATTGTGAAGACGAGTTTTGATAGATACCCTGCTTTCTCTACTGTCAGGAGTCTGACTTACAAACTCCTTTCCCTTCCCCTCCCCACACCTTGTGAGGCAGGTGGGGCTGAGAGAGTCCTGAGAGAACTGTGGCTGGCCCAAGGTCACCCAGCAGGCTTCATGTGTAGGAGCAGGGAGACAAATCCAGTTTACCAGATTAGAGTCCACCGATGATAACAGAAAGAATCGAAAAGGATGGAGTGTGAGCAGGACAAAGGAGGACCGGAAGAAGAGGGAGCACTTTTGGAAGGGAGCCGTGGGTAGCTGCTATGTTGCTTGCTGGTGTAACCTCTGTCTGTGGGTTCTGTGGGGCAGAACTTGGAATGAGTTTGAAGCAACAAATTTTAAAAACAAACTGGTTTACTTTCTTAACATAGAACATCAACATTTAACGTCACACTTCAAGGTCCTGTTCAGGTTGCATTTTCAAGTCCTTCTAGTTACAGTCTACTACTGATGCTGCCAAGTCCAATTCTTCTTTGCAAGTGGGTTGGCTCCTGAAGACTCCCAGGGCTTGGTGAACAGGATTCAACATGATGAAGGTTTCCAGGAGAACTCTCACCCATTACAAGCACAAAAAGAAACCCTGAAACAATAAACTCCAACATTTACAACATAGCAAAAACAAACAACTACCTTCCAAGTAGTTCCCAACAACATTGCAGTTACCTTAACAAGGTGTTAAGGACTTGAAGAAGGAGGAGGAGGAGGAGGAGGAGGAGTTTGGATTTATATCCCCCCTTTCTCTCCTGCAGGAGACTCAAAGGGGCTGACAATCTCCTTGCCCTTCCCCCCTCACAACAAACACCCTGTGAGGTAGGTGGGGCTGAGAGCTCCGAGAAGCTGTGACTAGTCCAAGGTCACCCAGCTGGCATGTGTGGGAGTGCACAGGCTAAACTGAATTCCCCAGATAAGCCTCCACAGCTCAGGCGGCAGAGCAGGGAATCAAACCCGGTTCCTCCAGATTAGATACACGAGCTCTTAGCCTTCTACGCCACTGCTGCTCCTTGAGGACCTTGAAGTGTGATGTTATAGAAATCAAGGTCCGAGTCTGGTAGCCTCATCTCCTCCAAACTACATGAGCTCTGCAGCTTTGAGTCTCCACCCCTTTCTGGGTCAACCCATTCTGAGCATGGGGGTTACACTGGTACCAGGTTGAAGGTCACTACTTCAGGGTGTGTGTTTGCTACTTGGTGTTAGGGGTGCCGGCAGTTGGAGCATCCCTGTGATTTGCACAGAGGGGTGCCGATTCCTCTCCTGGAAACCCCATTTCTCTCTTTGGAACGTGCAGAACTGTCAGGGTCTTGCTCTGCTGGCTGGGGCTGGTGTCTGGAGGGGCGCAACCAAAGCGCCTGACAGACCCCCACAAAACAGCCGCACCATTCAGAATTTCCAGCGTCTCCCGGGCGGAGTGGAAGGCACTTCGAGAGCCGCGCTCAATGGAGGCCAGATGGCTTCTGCTAAGCAATTTTCTCTCTTGTCCAATTTTTTTTCTCTTTTGCCGCTCCAGACGCTGAAAGGAGAAAACCTTTCCTGAAGGGCCTTTTCTCAACATCCATTAGATGCTCGAGTGTGAGTTCTTTCTCCTTTCCAGCTGTTCTTGCTCATATCCTGCACACCTACTTTGATTTCTTCCCCTCTTCCCGACAGCGCTGCCTGTTCCTTCCTTTTCACTGGTTTGACCAGGAGCACAAGTTTAACTCTTGAACTACAGTAGCTTAAATATTTCATTGATGGATTGTTTTGTTTGATTTGTACACTGCCTTTCCCCTTACAGGGTCAGGAGAGCCTCCGATGTGTAGTAAATATAGTAAAATCCTTCTGGTTTGGCCTGTATTGCAACTCAAGGGGCAAAGTGTGTGGTTTGCATGGGAGGGAAGAGAACTGGGCGGGGTGTGTGTATGTGACCCACAGCCTGTAGAGACTGTGTGATAGAGAGCCACAGTCTGCTCAGTTGGCATGACTTAGGTCAATCAATTCAATAAGCCTTTATTGGCATATACGATAGTGTAAAAATATATACACGATAGTATACACGATAGTATAAAAATACAGTTCCAGTTAAAAAGTGAATAGTAAAAAACTTCGCGTTTGTCATACATTCAGTTTACAAACTTCTGACAAAAACTTTGCCACTATAAGGCAACAATGAAAATCCTGACAATTTAAAAGCGTAACTACTTTATCTGATTCAGTATAATCAATCATAGGGTCTATGGCTTGGGATAACAGGCTGGATCGGAGTTCTTGGTATAATAAGCAGTTCAGGAGAATGTGTGGGATGGAATCCAGCTGTCCTATGCTACAGGGACAGAACCTCTTATCGCTTGGAAGACCTTTAAGTCTTCCTCTATGTAGCGGAGATGGCATGATGTTAAATCTAGCCAGCATATAGGCTCTCCTGTGTATGGGATTTGTGAGCGCTGTAATATAATAGGCTGGGTATCCCTGCGTGAAAGGAATTGACATATTCGTTGGTGAACAAGATTTATCTGCCAAGCTCTGCAGTTGTTGATAGTCCATTGCTAACATCCTCTTTTTAATGAGGGCAAAAGTTTCAGTAAAGGTTAGCATATTGAAGGAGTCACTGTCATAACCCAGTTCCCCGATCTTTGCTGGCATGACTTAGGTCACGGGGTGTCCAACTCTGGCGCCCCAGATGTTCATGGACTACAATTTCCATCAGTCCCTCCCAAGAGGAGGTGAGGAAAATTCCTGCACCTGAACCAAGCTTCTTAGGAGGCGAATCCGAGGAACTAACAAAGATAGTGGTAGACAAGGAAGAAGTTCTGGCAGCCATTGATAAACTAAATGTTACCAAATCCCCTGGCCCAGATTGCATTCACCCAAGAGTTCTTAAAGAGCTCAAGCATGAAATTGCTGATCTTCTCACTTTAATATGCAACTTATCCTTGAAATCAGGCTCCATCCCTGAAGACTGGAAGATGGCCAATGTCACACCAATCTTTAAGAAAGGGTCTAGGGGGGACCCGGGAAATTACAGGCCAGTCATTTTGACATCTGTTCCTGGTAAATTAGTAGAATCTATCATTAAAGATAAAATTATAAAACATGTAGAAAAGCAAGACCTGCTGAGAAAGAGTCAGCATGGCTTTTGCAGAGGCAAATCCTGTCTTACAAACTTACTAGAGTTCTTTGAGGGTGTAAACAGGCATGTGGATAAGGGGGAACCAGTGGACATTGTCTACTTGGATTTCCAAAAGGCTTTTGACAAAGTTCCTCACCAGAGACTGTTGAGAAAACTCAGCAATGAAGGAATAAGAGGGGAAGTCCTCCTATGGATTAAAAACTGGTTGAGAAACAGGAAACAAAGAGTGGGTGTAAATGGGAAGTTCTCACAATGGAGAGATGTCGGGAGTGGTGTCCCCCAAGGATCCGTTTTGGGACCAGTGCTCTTTAACCTATTCATAAATGACCTGGAAGTAGGGGTGGGTAGCGTGGTGGCCAAGTTTGCAGATGATACCAAATTATGTAGGGTGGTGAGAACCACAAAGGATTGCGAGGAGCTCCAAGCGGACCTTGATAAATTAGGTGAGGGGGCTAAGAAATGGCAAATGCAGTTCAATGTAGCAAAATGCAAAGTGATGCACATAGGGGCAAAAAATCCAAACTTCACATACACGCTACAGGGGTCAGTGCTATCAGTCACAGACCAGGAAAGGGATTTAGGTATCTTAGTTGATAGTTCCATGGGAATGTCAACTCAATGCATGGCAGCTGTGAAAAAGGCAAACTCTATGCTGGGGATCATTAGAAAAGGAATTGATAATAAAACTGCAAAGATTGTCATGCCCTTATATAAAGCAGTGGTGCGACCGCACTTGGAGTCCTGTGTTCAGTTCTGGTCGCCACATCTCAAAAAGGATATTGAGGAGATAGAAAAAGTGCAGAGAAGGGCAACAAGGATGATTCAGGGACTGGAGCACCTTCCCTATGAGGAGAGGCTGCAGCGTTTGGGACTCTTTAGTTTGGAGAGGCAGCGGCTGAGGGGGGATATGATTGAAGTCTACAAAATTATGCAGGGGGTAGAAAATGTGGACAGAGAGACATTTTTCTCTCTTTCTCACAATACTAGAACCAGGGGGCATCCATTGAAAATCCTGGGGGGAAGAATTAGGACTAATCAAAGGATACACTTCTTCACACAACGTGTGATTGGTGTTTGGAATATGCTGCCACAGGAGGTGGTGATGGCCACTAACCTGGATGGCTTTAAAAGGGGCTTGGACAGATTGATGGAGGAGAAGTCGATTTATGGCTACCAATCTTGATCCTCTTTGATCTGAGATTGCAAATGCCTTAACAGACCAGGTGCTCGGGAGCAACAGCCGCAGAAGGCCATTGCGTTCACATCCTACATGTGAGCTCCCAAAGGCACCTGGTGGGCCACTGCGAGTAGCAGAGAGCTGGACTAGATGGACTTTGGTCTGATCCAGCTGGCTTGTTCTTATGCTCTTATGACCCTCATATAAGTCGAGGCACCTAATTTTACCACAAAAAACTGGGAAAACTGATTGACTCGCGTATATGTCGAGGGTGGGAAATGCAGCAGCTGCTGGTAAATTTCAAAAATAAAAATAGATACAAATAAAATTACATTAATTGAGGCATCCGTAAGTTACATGTTTTTGAATATTTATTTCAAAGAAAAACAGTAAACTAGCTCTGTAAGTGGAAAAGAGGCTCAACAAAAACAATATGGTCTCAAAAATAATTTTAAAAGTACAAAAACCTTAGGTCAACCAGCAACCAAGCTAAAACACAATCCTTCAAAACTGGATTTTTGGTCAGGGGAGGAATGTTAGCAGTACCAACATTTCAGAGTATCTTTAGGAGACCCTCCTGATGATACTACCCAGGTTTGGTGAAGTTTGGTTCAGGGGGTCCAAAGTTATGCACCCTCAAAATGTAGCCCCTCTACTATTAGCTCCCATTGGAAACAATGGGGGATGGGGGCACCCCCTTTGGGGGTCCATAACTTTGGACCCCCTGAACCAAACTTGGGTGGTATCATCAGGAGAGTCTCTTGAAAAATCCCTGAGATTTTGGTTCCGCTAGCTAGCCTAAAAACTGCACCCCCTGGTGGCCGACAAAATAAAAACCCTAAAATATTTTTTAAAATGCACCTGACTCGCGTATAAGTCGAAGGGGCCTTTTTCAGCACAAAAAATGTGCTGAAAAATTCGACTTATATGTGAGTATATAACTTTTACATTTTTTCTTCCTTTTTTTGTGCCAGTTATGCAGGTGTTGATCAGATAGAGTGCTCTTTCTTCCAGTTACAATTCTCCCAGAACTCTCTGAGCCCCGCCTGCCTCACAAGGTGTCTGTTGTGGGGAGAGGAAGAGAAAAGGAGTTTGCAAGCCACCTTGAGGCTTCTTAAGATAGAGAAAAGCAGGGTATAATCTTGTCTTCCGCTGTATGCTGTCGCATCGTTTGACGTCCTTGGAGCACTCTCCTTGCTTTGGGAAAATGGATGCATGCAGCGCCGCCCCCATCCTCTTGCCGCATGCACACACACATGTCACTTTGAGGAACTGCTGTGGGGGCGTGACTTGAGAAAACATTTTGGCCACCCGCTCCTGCCTGGACATTTCCTGCCCCCAGGATGGTGGAGATTCTCCCCACGGTGCCCCTTTGCACAAACGAGGACGTGTGACAAATTATTTTCCTCGCACCCAATCGAAAGATCTTCTGCTGAATCCAGCTCTCCGAGGCTTAAAGTCTCATTAGATTGCACCCAGCGCGCTGCAAGCCAATTAGGTCTGCTCAGAAAACTCTCTTCGGGAGACTTATCTCTCGCGGCACAATAAAATATCGGTCAAACGTCAAATGTTTTGCCAGCAGAGCAGACAGAGAACTTCCTTGAATGAATGATTTTATTTAAAACAAGCATAACTCTTTGGTGGGCAAGAACCTAGCCAATAGAAATAGGTTGCAGATTAATTATAGGAGTCCAGAATAAATGCAGGTGGTAAAAACCGGAGGACTCCGCTAACGTTTCTTAAACTTGAACTAAATACATAATGATTACAGTTTTCTAAGACGAAGGCAAATTAAGTTCTAAGCTGACAGGCAGAAACGATCTCCTTCGACTGGAGCCCCCCCAGCAGAAAGCTGGATTAGACCCTAGCGTGGCACTTTCAATAGAGGTGACGGTTAAGAAGAAAACTAGGTCTCTCTGCTTTCCGCATGTGATTATCCTCCAGATAAAACAATATGGAACCCAAATCAATTAGGCAAAGGCATAGGACCAGGTGAACATAGGTGTATCTTGGGAAAACCTGCCCCAAACCCCTTTCAAATAGGATCCCACTACCCCTCTACGGCAACCATAACTCCCACCCCAGAGAAACCCGACTCTTCCCTCTCAGTTGAAAGGAATGCAGATGGCCTCTCATCGCTTCTACTTCACCCAAACCAGGGGTCTGCAACCTGCGGCTCTCCAGATGTTCATGGACTACAGTTCCCAATTGGCCATGCTGGCAGGGGCTGATGGGAGTTGTAGTCCATGAACATCTGGAGAGCCGCAGGTTGCAGACCCCTGATCCAAACCAACAGAAGAAATAACCACAGGTGTCTAAGTGAACAACAGGCTGTGGATTCTCAGGACCACATTCAAGGTAAGGGGACAACGACAAAAGCTACTGTTCCTACCCTGTTTCCCCGAAAATAAGACATCCCCTGAAAATTAGACATAGTAGAGGTTTTGCTGAAGTGCTAAATATAAGGCATCCCCCGAAAGTAAGACGTAGCAAAGTTTTTGTTTGGAAGCATGCCCGTCGACCAGTGCATGCAGCTGTGGAGCAGAAAAATAAGACATCCCCTGAAAATAAGACATAGTGCATCTTTGGGAGCAAAAATTAATATAAGACACTGTCTTATTTTCGGGGAAACACGGTACTTCCCGGCAGGAGGGGAATTATGGTCAGGGCCAGTATATGATTGGGCAAGAACTGTTGGGGGAGGTTTTTAAAGAGAGGCTGGGTGGCCACCTGTCTGTCAGGAGTGCCTTGACTGTGTGTTCCTGCATTGCAGGGGGTTGGACTGGATGGCCCTTGGGGGTCTCTTCCAACTCTAGGATTCTATGAAGGGAAGGAGTTTGTAAGCTGCTTTGAGACTACTTACAGGGGAGAAAAGTGGAATATAGAAGAAGAGGAGGAGGAGGAGGAGGAGGAGGAGGAGTTTGGATTTATATCCCCCCTTTCTCTCCTGTAGGAGACTCAAAGGGGCTTACAATCTCCTTGCCCTTCCCCCCTCACAACAAACACCCTGTGAGGTAGGTGGGGCTGAGAGAGCTCCAAAGAACTGTGACTAGCCCAAGGTCACCCAGCTGGCGTGTGTGGGAGTGCACAGGCTAATCTGAATTCCTCCGATAAGCCTCCTCAACTCAAGCGGCAGAGCGGGGAATCAAACCCGGTTCCTCCACATCAGAGTTCACCTGCCCTTAGCCACTGCTCTTAGCCACTACGCCACTGCTGCTCCAAGTCCTTCTTTCTGTTAGAGGCAGTGTGGTGCAGAGAAAAACATTTCTTTCTGGAGCAATACACCATCCATTCTTCCCAATTGCTGGGCTCTGAATGTGCCATTTGCACGGCACAGGCTTCGTATCGCCAACGAGTCTCTTCTTGCTGCGAGGAATTACGCGGTGACTCAAAGCCTTAAGAGGCTGCTGGGGAAACGGCTCCCTCGGCCGTGCTGGCTCGGGTAGCAGTTTGTGTTTCAATTTTCTGCTTCCTTCCCTGTTCAATATTTCCCAGGGGCTTTTCCCTCTCTTGAATCCGTTCTGAACCATCAGCGGCATCCTCCCCCCTGCCCCGGAGACGTCTTGTGGTTCTGCGAAGAACTGACTTGATCGTCGAAAACTTTCGCAGCCGGAGTCACTGGGATGTTGTGGGTTTTCCGGGTTGTATGGCCTCGTTCCAGTAGCTTCGTACCTTCGGGACCGCATTACCCCATATGTCCCTACTTGGCCTCTGCGTTTAGCAGAGGCCAATTTGCTGGTGGTCCCTGGCCCCTCGATGATACGGCTGGCCTCCACGCGGACCAGGGCTTTTACGGCCCCGGCCTGGTGGAACACTCTTCCTCCAGCTGTCCGGGCCCTGCGGGACCTTGGTGAATTCCGCAGGGCCTGTAAGACTGAGTTGTTCTGCCGGGCCTTTGGAGTAACCAGCCGTTGAATGGTGCCCCCTTCTGTTCTCGTCTCTGCCTATATTTTATACCTTATTGACGGAGCTAGCAGTCTTCCCGTTGGGGAGGGTTTTTAACAATGGGCTTGTGGGGCGCCTTTGAATTTTTGAAATCTGACATTTTGAATTTGATTTTAACCGCTGTTTTTAAAAAGGGATTGGTAATTTATTTGTATGGACGTTTAATTGTTTAATCTTGTTTGTGTTTAGCTGTATTGTGATTTGATTTTGTTGTGCACCGCCCAGAGCCCTCCGGGGATAGGGCGGTATATAAGATTAAACAATGAATGAATGAATGAATGAATGAATGAATGAATGAATGAATGAATGAATGAATATAATGAATGAATATAATGAATGAATATAATGAATGAATGAATGAATGAATGAATGAATAGCATTTTCTCCTGATGTTTCGCCTACATCAGGAACATCTGGTGCAGATGTTCCTTATACCTCTTGCTGATTGCTCAGATCTGGAGGCTCCCCTGCCCTTGAGACATCTCGGCAACCTGCACAGCGCGGTCCAAAACAAAAACGCTCTTTCTGTGCAGTGCATTGCCAAACGGTGGAAGTTGCTGTTGCCAGAGGTGGTGGCAACTTGCAGCTCAGGAGGGCTTTAAAAGGATTTGAGATGTGGTTTTGGGGGTGGGGGATCGTCCTCTGGCTGTCGAGCTTCAGTGGCTCGGTGGGGCCATGCTGTGGTCTTGGGATCCACGGGCAACTGCTTGGCCGGCTCCTTCAGGGAAACGCCTGCAAATAAAATTAATCTGTGGAAGTGCTAAGCAAGGTGATTGTTGATTAAAATGTAAAGGTCGACAGGGCAGCGGCAACCTTGTGGGAAAAAGGCGGGGAGGAGCTTTGCAGGTCCCCCCCCCCCCCCAGAGTGCATTGACACTCATCAGAGCCAGTGGATTGCTCTGCTAGTGCTGACATGGGGGGACACTCCCCACTCCCAAATTAATCTCTTTAGAAGAAGAAGAGGAGGAGGAGGAGGAGGAGGAGTTTGGATTTATATTCCCCCTTTCTCTCCTGCAGAAGACTCAAAGGGGCTTACAATCTCCTTGCCCTCCCTCCCTCACAACAAACACCCTGTGAGGTGGGTGGGGCAGAGAGATCTCCGAGAACCCAGATGTTCCACTCCAGACCAACATGGCTATCCTCTGAAGCTACCCATATCGCATGACGCCTGGAAAGATGAAATAACCCCCCACACACACATCGTCATCATCATCGTCGTCGTCATCATCATCATCATCGTCATCATCATCATCATCATCATCAACATCATTATTATTACTATTACTATTATGACTAATAATAATAATAATAATAATAATAATAATAATAATAATAATAATAATAATAATAATAATAATAATAATAGTGTGTGTGTGGGGGGGGGTTATTTCATCTTTCCAGGCGTTATGCAATATGGTAGCTTCAGAGGATAGCCATGTTGGTCTAGAGTGGAACATCTGGGTGTGGGTGTAAAAGAACAGTGATGTCTCTTTCCTGGGAGGCTGCCGTGGCCTCTTCCCTCCTCCCATGTGGTTCTGTTGAGAAGTGGCCGCGATAGAAGTCAGAGTCCCTCCCAGGTTTGTATTCTGGTGGCAAGCCACACGTTAAAGCTGCCTGTCGATGCCGAACGTGGCTGCTCACTGCATAATTGACGCTGTCTTCAGGGCAGGCGGCTGGTGCGAACTAGGAGAAATGTGTGGATCTGTTGATAATGACTTGGAACTACTCATTTGCAGCCTGTGGTCCGGCCACGTGGTCCAGAATCCCCCAAGGAGGTATAAAATGTGTCAAGCCCTTTGCTTGCTTTCTTGGAAACCAGATTCCACCGTTCGCTGCCGGAATTCATGCATGGCATGTCCGTGGCTGCCTTTCTTAGCCTCTGCCCTAAAAAGCTTTCTGTCCTTGTGGGTGGAGGGCAGGGAAGGATTCCTCCCAGCCCGACTTTGTGCTAAAAGCCAGCAGCTGACACTGGCCAGGAGCTTGTGTGCTTTGGGAGGGCAAAGCTTGGGGTGTTCTGCAAGAGCCCCTCCCTGCCAGCTAGATTGGAATCTGAGGCAGCCCGCACTGTGCAGCATTAGCAATGAATGAGCCGCTAGCAACGCTTCATAGAAGGGGGGGGGGAGGAGGAGGAGGAGGAGGAGGGTGCAGCTGCCGAAGAAATACCTGGACGTGCACGCCAGTCACCGTTGCAAGGGGCCCAATCCGCAGGGTTTCCACCGGTGGGGATCGAGGGGATAATTAGGAAAGGAGTTGATAATAAAACTGCAAGGATTGTCATGCCCTTATATAAAGCGGTGGTGCAACCGCACTTGGAGTCCTGTGTTCAGTTCTGGTCGCCGCATCTCAAAAAGGATATCGAAGAGATAGAAAAAGTGCAGAGAAGGGCAACAAGGATGATTGAGGGATTGGAGCACCTTCCTCATGAGGAGAGGCTGCAGCGTTTGGGACTCTTTAGTTTGGAGAGGAGGCGTCTGAGGGGGGATATGATTGAAGTCTATAAAATTATGCATGGGGTAGAAAATGTTGACAGAGAGAAATTTTTCTCTCTTTCTCACAATACTAGAACCAGGGGGCATTCATTGAAAATGCTGGGGGGAAGAATTAGGACTAATAAAAGGAAACACTTCTTCACGCAACGTGTGATTGGTGTTTGGAATATGCTGCCCCAGGAGGTGGAGAGGGCCACTAACCTGGATAGCTTTAAAAAGGGCTTGGGCAGATTTATGGAGGAGAAGTTGATCTGTGGCTACCAATCTTGATCCTCCTTGATGTCAGATTGCAAATGCCTTAGCAAACCAGGTGCTCGGGAGCAACAGCCACAGAAGGCCCTTGCTTTCACCTCCTGCTTGTGAGCTCCCCAAGGCACCTGGTGGGCCACTGCGAGTAGCAGAGAGCTGGACTAGATGGACTCTGGTCTGATCCAGCAGGCTCGTTCTTATGTTCTTATATTCTTAAATGCCTGAGCAGACCAGGTGCTCAAGAGCAGCAGCAGCAGCAGGCCCTTGCTTTCACATCCTGCATGTGAGCTCCCCAAGGCACCTGGTGGGCTACTGCGAGTAGCAGAGTGCTGGACTAGATGGACTCTGGTCTGATCCAGCAGGCTCGTTCTTACGTTCTTATGTTCTTATGTTCATATCCTAACCTCTTCTGAGTCCATCTTGTATGACTGTCTGGCCCGTAGCTCTGACCAGAGCGAAGGGGGCAGAGTTTTTGGAGAAGCAATTCAGCACGAAGCCAAGAGCCTGCCCTCAAATCAGCCATTTTCCCCAGGGGGACAGACAACCATCCTCTAGAGATCAATTGTAATTCCAGGAGAGCCCCCCCCCCCCCCATCCCCAGAAGTTGGCAACCCTCCATCGCCCCATTCCTCGTGTGCCCCTCCTGGCTTTACCAGCAACCTGCCCACCTGAGCAGAAGTCGCCTGGGTTTTCTGCCGTGGCTCAGCAGTGCGCAGACTTTGCAAGGGCGCCCTTGACCGGCCTGCACGTGTGCCCAGAGTGAGAAAACTGGCAGCCAGGTGAAAACCCAATCCAATCCAATCCAAAAACCTTTATTAGGCATAAACCAGAAGTACCAGACATTCCAAATACAAAAACAGGATCATTGTTACATATCATGTAGAACACGGGTTAAAAATGTAGCAACTGCTTCAGAAATTTCTACATTTGGGCTGATCAATAGCTTAGACATTTTTAGTTTGTCTGAGAGAAACATAAATTCTAGAGGTAGTAAAGCTCCCAGATCGGTTCTAATGTCAATATACCTCGAACGGTAAAGCAGGATATGAGGGATTGAGTCCGTAGCGTTGGGACAGTACCGACAGCAGCGCTCACTTTGTGGGATGTTAAGGAAACGACCTTGAAGATAGACAGAGGGGAATGAGTTGCACCTTGCTCTGGTCATGACCCATCTGCACTTATAATTAACAAGCTGTTCTAAGTATACAGCAGGGCTAGATTTCGGGGGTGTGATCCCAAAGTATAGAGGGGAACAGGAGCTTTGTGCAGCACTCAGGAGAGATTGGGATTCCTGGTCGTACAGTCTGATCTTTAGATGATGGTAAATTTCCGTGGCGGTAAGCATACGAAGAGACTCCCATGAGAAACCCAAGGAGAAGATTTTTTTTTTCAATATGGAGCCACCACTTCGAAAGCTGAAGCTCCCTCATTTCTAGCAAAGATAAACTTTTTGGATCTGTGCAGAAGCAGAGACGCAGCCCAAACTTAAATGTTACAGCCCATGCCCTAGTTTCTAATAAATGTTGCCCTGATTCCAGACAGAGCACAATGTGGGGTGCCAAATATCTTATATAGGAAGCAGGTGAAAACCCAACGGCCTCCGTTCCAGGCTTCTTTCACTGGGGTGGGGGCGAGTCCCTCGGCTGCCTTGATGGAAACAGATGAGCCCCCACCAGGGTGGGGTGAGCCCGTTTGGCAGGCAATTAGACTCCGCGCCTGACAGGCTCATTTGTCTTCTTCACTGCTGGGACGCACGGAATCCAGGCCATTCCCCCCCCCCCCATTAATTCACCTTCTTTGTGATAAGCCCCAGAGCCGTCTGTGGGTGGGGGGTGGGTGGGGGGTGTCTTCCTCCACCCGAACCCACAGCTAGGGATCTGGCCGTACTGAGTGCCAACCTCTGGGTTGGGCGATGCCACCCAGGAAGGGTCTTTAGCGTAGCTGGGCGAGCCTTCCCCCTTCTGATTACATATCGGGATTTCTAGCGGAACCACCCAGGTGGCTGGCAGTAGATTAATTTTCCCATTAGGCGATGCCCTTTCCGTTCAGCGGTGGCGGCCAGCCAGTAGACGGAGGACGTGGACAAGTTAGAATGGATTGGCGCAGGGGATCGAGGGGGGAAAGAGCTTGACCACCAGGGAAGATCCGGTGCGCAGGAAATGCCACGCTCCCGTTTGGTCAGTCAAATGGCTACTGACTTATGGTGACCTTGTAGGGTTTTCAGGGCAGGAAAAAGAAGAGGAGGAGTTTGGATTTATATCCCCCCTTTCTCTCCTGTAGGAGACTCAAAGGGGCTTACAATCTCCTTTCCCTTCCCCCCACCTCCACCACAAACACCCTGTGAGGTGGGTGGGGCTGAGAGAGCTCCAAAGAACTGTGACTAGCCCAAGGTCACCCATCTGGTGTGTGTTGGAGTGCACAAGCTAACCTAGTTCCCCTGATAAGCCTCCACTGCTCAAGTGGCAGAGCGGGGACTCAAACCCTGTTCTCCAGAGTAGAGTGCACCTGCTCTTAACCACTCCACCACTGCTGCAGCAATAGAATTCAGAGCGGGTTTTGCCCTGCCTACCTCTGCATCCTGACCCGCGGAGGTCTTCCGGTCAGGTCCTAACTAGGATTTAGCAGCCAGGATCTGATGAGATGGAGCTAGGGTGGGGCATCCACAAATCAGGGCTCTCTTAGTACAAATTTGGGGGTATGGCCTTTGGGCAGCCTGTTTCTTTCAAACTTCTGCAAGGACAGTCTGTGTGTAGGCTTGCCAACCTCCAGGCGAGGCCTGGAGATCTCCTGGAATGCTTTAAAAATTTTTTTTTATTGTATAGAATATTATTATATTTGTTTCATTCAACATGTTTGTTCCAACTATACATTTTTCCTTTTTCACCCCCCTCCCCCCTCTTTTCCATTGATTATTTCAAGCAAGCAGCAGAAGGTTCATTCTTCTTATTCTCTTATTCCACAGTTCATCGTTAAATCCGGCTTCTTCCATCCATTTTTCATACAGTGTCCATAGCTCCATAATATCTTCTAGTTTCTCTTGCCATAGTGTATTTTTTGCCAGTCTCTCAAAAACCTCTAACTGAATTTGTTCCCAAACATATTCCAACCATTTTGAGACTGTCCATTTCTTGTTATCTTTCCAGCCCAACGCCAACACTGCGTGTGCTGCTCTAATCATTATTTTGTACATCGGTTCCAAATTTCTGTTCACTCTTATATCATCTATTATCCCCACAATTAATAAATCATTGTTTACATCAATTGTTACTTTTACTAACTGTTCTACATATTTCAAAATACTCTCCCAAAACTTTTTTCACCACTTTACATTCTATCCACATATGAGTATAATATGCTCAGTGCCAACATTTGGGGCTTAGTCCTTTGATCCTGTAGGCTAGTTGTATTGGGGTTCTATACCATTTAAGTAACACCTTTCTTTCCAATTCCACATATTTTTCAATCTTTATCTTCGTCATACTATCCATAATTCTTTCTATTTTTTCTTCTTCTAAAATTTTTTCTTTCTCCCATTTTTGCTTCAATGTTCTTAACATGAATTCTTTATGATCTCCTGGAATGCTGATTAGTTTCCAGGCGACAGAGATCACCTGCCCTGAAGAAAATGGCAGCTTTGGAAGGTGTACCCCCCCCCCCTCCGTGGTCCCTGCCCTCTCCGGGCTCCATTCTCAAATTTCCAGGAGTCTCCTGACTTGGAGACTGCAGCCCTATCTGTGGGTGACCGTTCTTACTTATTGTTTCATTGTTCAATGGGGGCTTTCTGGTGTGTATGGGAGGGAAGGTGGGGGGGGGGGGGCTCAGGTGGAAAGGGAGGCCTTTCCCAGCATTTCAAAACTCTTCCCCTGAGAGGCTCCAACCAACCTCCATCTGAGACGCTCAAAACTCCCACGGACCACGGGGCATGTGCCCTGCACATAAGTCACAAACCCTTCTCATAAAAACATAAGAACAAGCCAGCTGGATCAGACCAGAGTCCATCTAGTCCAGCTCTCTGCTACTCGCAGTGGCCCACCAGGTGCCTTCGGGAGCTCACCTGCAGGAGGTGAAAGCAACGGCCTTCTGCGGCTGCTGCTGCTCCCGAGCACCTGGTCTGCTAAGGCATTTGCAATCTGAGATCAAGGAGGATCAAAATTGGTAGCTGTAGATCGACTCCTCCTCCATAAATCTGTCCAAGCCCCTTTTAAAGCTATCCAGGTTAGTGGCCATCACCACCTCCTGTGGCAGCATATTCCAAACACCAATCACACGTTGCGTGAAGAAGTGTTTCCTTTTATTAGTCCTAATTCTTCCCCCCAGCATTTTCAGTGGATGCCCCCTGGTTCTAGTATTGTGAGAAAGAGAGAACAATTTCTCTCTGTCCACATTTTCTACCCCATGCATAATTTTATAGACTTTAATCATATCCCCCCTCAGACGCCTCCTCTCCAAACTAAAGAGTCCCAAACGCTGCAGCCTCTCCTCATAAGGAAGGTGCTCCAATCCTTCAATCATCCTCGTTGCCCTTCTCGTGACTCCTGCTGGCTACCTGCACAGAAGAATCTGCGCTGTAAACCTGTAGGTGCTGTTGAACTTTATAGACTTACTTCTCAGTAAATGCCCAGAAGTTCAGGCTGTGAGGCTGACAGATGTTTGGCCGGGCGGGAGTTTTTCCAGCCGTCT
Source organism: Sphaerodactylus townsendi (assembly GCF_021028975.2). Classification (NCBI taxonomy): domain Eukaryota; kingdom Metazoa; phylum Chordata; class Lepidosauria; order Squamata; family Sphaerodactylidae; genus Sphaerodactylus; species Sphaerodactylus townsendi. The sequence goes on along the minus strand of NC_059432.1, from coordinate 113,005,460 downwards.
CCCTGTCTTTTCTTCTGCATTTGGCAAAAAAGCAACGCGCAGGAATGATGTCTTTTCAGTCTCTGCCTCGTGTGCTATTTGCAAATAGTTTTCGAAGTGATTTTAAAACATTTTTAAAATGTGGATTTTGTAGGGCAGGATTTATGCCGTCGCTGGCTGGCTCAGGGAGTCCAGAAAGGTGGGAAGGAAATGCCTGCGATAAAATAATCCCTTTGTGGGTTTCTCCTCTCGGTCGGTAGGCTGCTGAGTCATGAAGAAGAGCTCCTTCCTTTCCTTCCTGCCCGGGCAGGCAGCCACACGGGCCGAACATCCTCCCTCTCCACAAAAACTGTGCCGGATTTCTCCTTGGCACTGCGCCATGTCCAATTCCGAGCCAATGGGGGCCATTCAGCCCTTTTGCTTGTGATTAAAGAGAGCGGTTTTGTTGTTGTTGTTGTTGTTCTGGCCAGTTTTATTATTTATTTATGCTCATAGACTTTTTTTTTTTAAAGTAAAATGTCCCAACAGCTGGAGCAATCATGAGATTGGAGAAAATTAGGAAGAGAAGAAGAAGAGTTTAGATTTCTATCCCCCCTTTCTCTCCTGCAGGAGACTCAAAGGGGCTGACAATCTCCTTGCCCTTCCCCCCTCACAACAAGCACCCTGTGAGGTGGGTGGGGCTGAGAGAGCTCCGAGAAGCTGTGACTAGCCTAAGGTCACCCAGCTGGCGTGTGTGGGAGTGCACAGGCTAATCTGAATTCCCCAGAGAAGCCTCCACAGCTCAGGCGGCAGAGCTGGGAATCAAACCCGGTTCCTCCAGATTAGATACATGAGCTCTTAACCTTCTACGCCACTGCTGCTCCTTGCAGAGGCAAACGTGACAGGTGGTCATCAAGGAAATAGCCTTCCAAGTGGTAACCTGGTTACAGATTGCTCTTTCCCTCTGCCAACACTGAACCTTTAAAAAAAAATCCAGCAATTTTTCAGAGGTTGTCCATTTATAGTTTGGTTTATCTTTCTGCTACTTTCTAGTGTCTACTGCATTAGATGCTGCTCTTATTTGAGTTTTGGTAGTTATTTTAGGACTAATGACTATCTAGGGCCGTGGTGGCGAACCTTTAGCACTCCAGATGTTATGGACTACAATTCCCATCAGCCCCTGCCAGCATGGCCAATTGGAGTGCCAAATGTTCACCACCACGGATCTAGGATATTGTGGGTTTTCCAGGTTGTATGGCTGTGTCCCAGTAGCATTTTCTCTTGATGTTTCACCTGCATTTGCAGGCAAAACATCAGGAGAAAATGCTACTGGAACATGGCCATACAATCTGGAAAACCCACAACCCCCTCGTGATTCTGGCTGTGAAAGCCTTCAACAATACTAATGACTATCGTTGGGTTTGGGCTTGACTGTTTGTTGCGGACGTGTATTTTTCATGTGTGTTGAATGGCACCTATCCGTGGCAAGCCAGCATGTAAATAAACATTTATTTTGTGCCATATCATCTCCTGGATATAGGTTTATTTTAGCCTCTTTATCTTGTGAATCAGGACAAGACGCTCGTAACGTGCACCTGTTTGCTGATGTATTTGTTTTCTTCCCAGAACGTTGTGATGACTGGGGCGTGGATACTATGAAACACAAACCCGTCTACAATGGAGAGCCGGCCAAAATCAGATGCCCGCTCTTTGAAGCCTTCTTGAAATATAACTACAGTACCGCCCACTCGGCTGGCCTGACCCTGATCTGGTATTGGATCGGACAAGGCCGAGACCTGGAGGAACCCATCAACTTCCGTCTTCCCGACAACCACATCAGCAAGGAGAAGGATACTCTGTGGTTTCGCCCTGCACTTCTCAATGACACCGGCAACTACACGTGCATGCTCAGGTAGAAGAAGAAGAAGAAGAGTTTGGATTTATATCCCCCCTTTCTCTCCTGCAGGAGACTCAAAGGGGCTCACAATCTCCTTGCCCTTCCCCCCGCACAACAAACACCCTGTGAGGTGGGTGGGGCTGAGAGAGCTCCGAGAAGCTGTGACTAGCCCAAGGTCACCCAGCTGGCGTGTGTGGGAGTGCACAGGCTAATCTGAATTCCCCAGATAAGCCTCCACAGCTCAAGCGGCAGAGCAGGGAATCAAACCTGGTTCCTCCAGATCAGCATGCACCTGCTCTTAGCCACTACGCCACTGCTGCTCCTTCCTTTGCTAATTTTTTTTTGTTCAAACATTTGTATTCCTCCTCTCCAGAAAACATGCTTGAGGGCAATTCTAAGCTGTTAAAAACGCTGCATTAAAAAACCATCCGGACCAAAAAAGCAGCATAAAACGCTGACCTGCTTAAAACAGGCATCATGCAACAGTTCTTGAGCTACCGTGTTTCCCCGAATATAAGACAGTGTCTCATATTAATTTTTGCTCCCAAAGATGCGCTATGTCTTATTTTCCGGGGATGTCTTATTTTTCTGTGTTCTGTTCGTCGGACATGCTTCCAAACAAAAACTTTGCTACGTCTTACTTTCGGGCGATGCCTTATATTTCACACTTCAGCAAAACCTCTACTACGTCTTATTTTTAGGGGATGTCTTATATTCGGGGAAACGGTACAATCAGACAATAGCAGCAGTGTGTAAGAGGGTACCTTCTAAATCAGGGGTCTGCAACCTGTGGCTCTCCAGATGTTCATGGACTCCTGATGTTCATGGCCGATTGGCAGGGGCTGATGGGAATTGTAGTCCATGAACATCTGGAGAGCCACAGGTTGCAGACCCCTGTTCTAAATTAAAAGTGGCCTCCTTTCTCCGAGACCGGGGATTGTAGGTGGCATTGGGAGGAGAGATCTCCAGGTGTCATCCCATTTACTGGTGAGTCTCTCTCTCTCTCTCTCTCTCTCTCTCTCTCTCTCTCTCTCTCTCTCTCTCTATCTATCTATCTATCTATCTATCTATCTATCTATCTATCTATCTATCTATCTATCTATCTATCTATCTATCTATCTATCTATCTATTATTAGTTTTATATACCACCCTCCCCCTGAAGGCTCAGGGCGGTTCACAACAGGTTAAAGCAAACATTAAAACATAATTTAATATCAATTATATAAAAACAGAACTTGTCTGGGGGGAGGGGGGGCTTTTCCAAATATTTTTGGGTCGACCTGAAAAAATACCATGGAGAAAAATGGTATACACCCTTCAGAGACACAGAACTCACAGTCCTTGTGTTGGTTTCTCTCAAAACATTACGAGGCTCTGAGTTCCGCAGGCTTGGTCACATGTTGCTCTTCTCAAACCTGCTGCTTCTTGATTTCTGAGAATGGGCATCACATTTATGTATCTTCCTAGTGCCATGGTGGCGAACCTTTGGCACTCCAGATGTTATGGACTACAAATCCCATCAGCCCCTGCCAGCATGGCCAATTGTTATCCATAACATATGGAGATTTGGCCATGCTGGCAGGGGCTGATGGGAATTGTAGTCCATAACATCTGGAGTGCCAAAGGTTCGCCACCACTGTCCAAGTGAATAGGTTTTCTTGCCCCTCTTCTGTGCTTTCAGATTGGTGACAACTTTTTCCTGTCCACCCTCTTCCAGAAACGCCACCTACTGCAGCAAAGTCGCTTTCCCCCTGGAGGTGGTCAACAAAGACCCCGGTTCGTGTGTCAGCCAAGCCGTCAAGCCAGACACGGTGATGCGTTACTTGGAACACACCAATGTCAAGCTCACCTGTCCGGATGTGGATGGTTTTCTGCCTGCCGGGACCAAGCCAAAAGTCCAGTGGCTGAGGGTACGAGGGCTGCGTGGGCTGGAGAGTCGGTTACGGGGAGAGTGACCGATGTGAATGTATTAGCCCTTCAGAATATAGTTAACAAACAGTGGTGATGGTGAATCTTCACTAAACTGTAGTGACCACTCATGATTTCACAGTTGGCATCCAGTCCTGTCGTTTCCTCTGTGGCTGGTTAGCGAAGGTAGAAAACGGGATGATTCTCCCTGTTGGGCTGTTTTAAAAACATGTTCTAGAAATATGGTAAAGTTCCTTGTTTAAGGAAAGTCTCCTTCTTTTGATTTCTAGAAACAAAATTAAGTATTTGAAAGTATTAAGTACTTGACAGGCAGTCAATGAGAGGAGAAGTAGTTGTTTCTGTTGGCAGTAGACGATAGGACTTGCTATGATGAGTTTAAATTACGGACAGAAAGATACCAGCTGGAAATTGGGAACTTTTTTTTACAGTAAGAGGTTTTTACATAACAGAGAAATTATTAATGCCCCGCCCCCGGAATGCCCGGCCACGCCCCCGTCGTGCCCCGCCCAGCCCCATTGGCGCTACGCCACTGTTTAAATCCCACCACCATGGGAACCTGTTACTAAAATTGTTGGATCCCACCACTGGGTGAACCTCCTTCCCACATTGAACGTACACATGAAGCTGCCCGTAGACTGACAATGACTCTGCAGGGTCTCCGGCTGAGATCTTTCACGTCTCCGTCTACCTGGCCTTTTTACACGGAAGTGCCAGAGATGGAACCTGTGGCCTTCTGCATCCCAAGCAGAGCCTCACCTGGCTGGCTGTGACCTCTCTGTGAGGCAGGCAGTCTCGGTGGGTGTGGCACGAGAACCTCTGCAGGTCAGCCTTGGGATTAACAGTCCAGGTGCTTGGGAGCAACAGCCGCAGAAGGCCATTGCTTTCACCTCCTGCACATGAGCTCCCAAAGGCACCTGGTGGGCCACTGCGAGTAGCAGAGAGCTGGACTAGATGGACTCTGGTCTGATCCAGCTGGCTTGTTCTTATGTTCTTATGTTCTTATGATGCTGTGCGTAAATCGGGAAGGGAATTGCCGGCATTTCAGCTGACAGTACCGACCTGCAAGGTTAATTTAAAAACAAACCCTCAATGATTATTGATTGATTGATTTTTCTGTGTGGAAAAGAGTTGTGTCATATCTGAGAGAGGAATTTTGGCGTTGCAGAGTTGTCCAAACTCTCTCTGAGGAGATTTTGTCAGAAAAGCCAAGAATCTGTAAGGGTGTGACCAAAGTGACTAAAATGAATGGCTTTATGCTGACTGGAAGTTATACAAAGTAGTTGGTGCCTCAGTTGGATTTACTAGACCCGTGGTGGTGAACCTTTGGCACTCCAGATGTTATGGACTACAATTCCCATCAGCCCCTGCTAGCATGGGCAATTGGCCATGCTGGCAGGGGCTGATGGGAATGGGGGTGGGGGCGGGGGGGGGTGGGGGGGGGGGGGGGTGGGGGGGGGGGGGGGTGGGGGGGGGGGGGGGTGGGGGGGGGGGGGGGTGGGGGGGGGGGGGGGTGGGGGGGGGGGGGGGTGGGGGGGGGGGGGGGTGGGGGGGGGGGGGGGTGGGGGGGGGGGGGGGTGGGGGGGGGGGGGGGTGGGGGGGGGGGGGGGTGGGGGGGGGGGGGGGTGGGGGGGGGGGGGGGTGGGGGGGGGGGGGGGTGGGGGGGGGGGGGGGTGGGGGGGGGGGGGGGTGGGGGGGGGGGGGGGTGGGGGGGGGGGGGGGTGGGGGGGGGGGGGGGTGGGGGGGGGGGGGGGTGGGGGGGGGGGGGGGTGGGGGGGGGGGGGGGTGGGGGGGGGGGGGGGTGGGGGGGGGTGTTTGAGTAGCATTTTCTCCTGACGTTTTGCCTGCATCTGTGGCTGGCATCTTCTGAAGATGCCTGCCACAGATGCAGGCGAAACATCAGGAGAAAATGCTACTACCGCGTTTCCCCGATAACAAGACAGTGTCTTATATTAATTTTTGCTCCCAACGATGCGCTATGTCTTATTTTCAGGGGAGGTCTTATTTTTCTGTGTTCTGTTCATCGGGCATGCTTCCGAACAAAAACTTTGCTACGTCTTACTTTTGAGGGATGCCTTATATTTTGCGCTTCAGCAAAACCTCTACTATGTCTTATTTTCAGGGGATGTCTTATATTCGGGGAAACAGGGTAGAACACAGCCATACAGCCCGGAAACCACACAGCACCCCAATGATAGCCATGTTTAGATATTTGAAGGGATGTCATGTTGAAGAGGGAGCAAGCTTGTTTTCTGCGGCTCCAGAGACTAGGACCAGGAGTCACGGGTTCGAGGTACAGGAAAAGAGATTCCACCTAAATTTCAGGAAAAACTTCCTGACCGAAAGAGCTGTTCGACAGTGGAATGAACTCCCTCGGAGTGTGGTGGAGTCTCCCACTTTGGAGGTTTTTAAAGAGAGGCTGGATGGCCACCTGTCAGGAGTGCTTTGATGGTGCGTTCCTGCATGGCAGGGGGGGTGGACTAGATGGCCCTGGGGTGTCTCTTCCAACTCTAGGATTCTATTTTATTTATTTATTTATTTGTTTATTATTAAATTTATACACCGCCCTCCCCCTAAGGGCTCAGGGCGGTTTACAACATGGAAGACAATAATACACTATGAAGGGAAGGAGTTTGTAAGCTGCTTTGAGACTACTTACAGGGCAGAAAAGTGGGACTGAGAGAGCTCAGGGAGAACTGTAAGCGCCCCAAGGTCACCCAGCAGGCTTCATGCGTAGGAGCGGAGAAGCAAATCCACTGCTCCTCTTGGAATAATGGCTTAAGAACATAAGAACAAGCCTGCTGGATCAGACCAGAGTCCATCTAGTCCAGCTCTCTGCTACTCGCTGTGGCCCACCAGGTGCCTTGGGGAGCTCACGGGCAGGAGGTGAAAGCAATGGCCTTAAGAACATAAGAAAGAGCCTACTGGATCAGACCAGAGTCCATCTAGCCCAGCTCTCTGCTACTCGCAGTGGCTCACCAGGTGCCTTTGGGAGCTCACCTGCAGGAGGTGAAAGCAATGGCCTTCTGCAGCTGCTCCTGCTCCCGAGCACCTGGACTGTTAAGGCATTTGCAATCTCAGACCAAGGAGGATCAAGATTGGTAGCCATAGATCGACTTCTCCTCCATAAATCTGTCCAAGCCCCTTTTAAAACTATCCAGGTTAGTGGCCATCACCACCTCCCGTGGCAGCATATTCCAAACACCAATCACACGGCGTCCTGAAGGGCACGTAGTCCCTTTAGCTGGCTTGGCCTGACGCCTTGGCAAGGACTCTGCCGGAGCTTAATATTAATTGGCCTGTTGTGGTGTTCTGCAGGTAAGTGACGGCGTTTGGATTTTCTGAATACCGAGAGGCAAGCAGCAGCCTTTCCTTGAGGAGCAGGAGTTGTTGGTGTAGATTAGAAGCACACTTTGACCTTGTGGATTGTGTGTTTTGCTGGGGTGTTCAGGCACATCAGTGGGAGGAAAAAATGCATTGGCTGAATGGCGCCCCTTGTAGGGAATAGCACCTACCCCCCTCCTAACACTATCCTGCTGACTAGTGGCGTAGGAGGTTAAGAGCTCGTGTATCTAATCTGGAGGAACCGAGTTTGATTCCCAGCTCTGCCGGCTGAGCTGTGGAGGCTTATCTGGGGAATTCAGATTAGCCTGTGCACTCCCACACATGCCAGCTGGGTGACCTTGGGCTAGTCACAGTTTCTCGGAGCTCTCTCAGCCCCACCTACCTCACAGGGTGTTTGTTGGGGGGTAGGGGAAGGGAAAGGAGATTGTAAGCCCCTTTGAGTCTCTGGCAGGAGAGAAAGGGGGATATAAATCCAAACTCCCCTTCCTCCTCCTCCTCCTCCTCCTCCTCCTCCTCCTCCTCCTCCTTCTTCTTCTTCTTCTTCTTCTTCTTCTTCTTCTTCTTCTTCTTCTTCTTCTTCTTCTTCTTCTTCTTCTACTTCTTCTTCTTCTTCTTCTTCATGAAACAGTGCCTAGGACTAACCCTGGATGCTGTGCTCCCCCCCCCCGGCCAAAGTTCAACTGTACCCCTCCTTGAACTGCACAGGTAGTTCAGGGCTGTGGTGCAGTTGCAACGGCAGGGAGCACGGCCCTGTCATGCGCCCCCAAGGTAGTGGCGCCCGAGGCTGCATTCCTCCCACCTACCCCTTGCTATACCACTGGATTCCATATAAGGCAGCTTTATGTATATATGTGTGTTACCAGGCTACTTGTCTGAATTTTTTCTACAGATAGAAATTTTTCTCTCTTTCTTGCAATACTAGAACCAAGGGGCATCCATTGAAAATGCTGGGGGGAAGAATTAGGACTAATAAAAGGAAACACTTCTTCACGCAACGTGTGATTGGTGTTTGGAATATGCTGCCGCAGGAGGTGGTGATGGCCACTCACCTGGATAGCTTTAAAAGGGGCTTGGACAGATTTATGGAGGAGAAGTCGATCTATGGCTACCAATCTTGATCCTCCTTGATCTGAGATTGCAAATGCCTTAGCAGACCAGGTGCTCGGGAGCAGCAGCCGCAGAAGGCCCTTGCTTTCACATCCTGCATGTGAGCTCCCAAAGGCACCTGGTGGGCCACTGCGAGTAGCAGAGAGCTGGACTAGAAGGACTCTGGTCTGATCCAGCTGGCTTGTTCTTATTGCTGTAGACCCAAGCAGCTGGATGCTGGGCCTGTCTAGATCAGCGTTACCTTCTCTGACTGGCAGGAGCTCTCCAGCCAAGAAGAGCCCTCCTTGGCACCAGATGCTTGAACCTCTGACTTTGACTGTGTATGTCAAGGATCGAACCTCCGACCTTCTGCCTGCCAAATGGGCTCTTGGCTACTAATGTGTGGGAGGGGCTGTGGCTCAGTGGAAGAACCTCTGCTTGGCAGCAGAATGTCCTGGGTTCGATCCTTGCCAACTCCAGCTCCAGAAAAGCTCATGTGCGTTACTGTTTGTAATCGCCTGTCAAGAAACAGATTTCTGAACCGACGAACCCGGCTTTTGCATAACGGGTGCGTGTTACAGGTTCTGCATTTCTTTGCCGCAGCATTTCAATACTTTCTTTTGAGAATCGGCTGTCTGTTCCCATCCCCCTCCTGGGCCAGCCGCCAAGAAAGGGGAGGAAGCCAACCAGAGCAAATATGGGTCACACACAGATTCTCTTGTTGCGGTATGGCAGTTCGGTCTTCTGTCTCATAAATCATCTCTTTTCTTCCAGCCTAAGAGGAATGGCTTCACTTGTCTGCCAGGCCTCATCCACTTAAATTCAAATCCCAAGGGCCAATTGGCGAAATGAAACCATCCTTCCCAAGACAGGAGGACAGACAAACAGACACACACACCCCTATATATTGCAGATGGGAAGTCATCCACCCCGCTAATAAACCCTCATTAAAAATAGTAGATTGCGTTCTTGGGTAGATGGTTTGGTTTGGTTTATTAGATTTATTTACCGCCCTCCCCCAGAGGGCTCAGGGCTCTGAACAACAGCTGCAAATAACAATATCAATAATCATAACATAAAATAAAATAACAGCCATCAAGAAACACAGCATCAATAACAGAATCAATAAATATAGCATTATAACAAGTTCTAAACAACAATGAACATAGCATTTAAAACATAGCATTAGAAGAAGAAGAGGAGGAGGAGGAGGAGGAGGAGTTTGGATTTATATCCCCCTTTCTCTACTGCAGGAGACTCAAAGGGGCTGACAATCTCCTTGCCCTTCCCCCCTCACAACAAACACCCTGTGAGGTAGGTGGGGCTGAGAGAGCTCTGAGAAGCTGTGACTAGCCCAAGGTCACCCAGCTGGCGTGTGTGGGAGTGCACAGGCTAATCTGAATTCCCTAGAGAAGCCTCCACAGCTCAAGTGGCAGAGCTGGGAATCAAACCCGGTTCCTCCAGATTAGATACACGAGCTCTTAACCTCCTATGCCACTGCTGCTGCTTATAACATGTTCTAAACAACAATGAGCATAGCATTTTAAACATAGCATTAGAAGAAGAGGAGTAGTAGTAGTTTGGATTTATATCCCCCCTTTCTCTCCTGCAGGTGACTCAAAGGGGCTGACAATCTCCTTGCCCTTCCTCCTTCACAACAAACACCCTGTGAGGTAGGTGGGGCCGAGAGAGCTCCGAGAAGCTGTGACTAGCCCAAGGTCACCCAGCTGGCGTGTGTGGGAGTGCCCAGGCTAATCTGAATTCCCTAGAGAAGCCTCCACAGCTCAAGTGGCAGAGCTGGGAATCAAACCCGGTTCCTCCAGATTAGATACACGAGCTCTTAACCTCCTACACCACTGCTGATTATAACAACAGTAATCATAACGTAACATTAGAAATCATAATCGTGCCATAACAGAAGCATCAGTAATCATAACATAGCATCATAAATCATATAAAGCAACGATACTCACAGCAACAACATCACTAGCAGCATAAACAAACCATAACAAGATAGATGGCGACTTTCTCTTCCATAACATATTACAGAAAAACACAATGACCCAAGAACTAACCCCTCATATAAATTACAGCTACGTTGGAACAAAAGCCGGGCTTAATAACAAATCCAAATGCAAGAACGTATCACTGAACTAACCTGCACCCAAGCTAAACTGAACTGGCCATCCCTAACGCCAGCTGAATAACTTTGCAATAATACAGTAAACACTACCAAAAATAATAACTTCACAAACGGGAGGGAGACCCAATACAACCTCACTAACTCCATTCACCGCCCTCCCCCCACAGTTAAGAAACGTGTATGTGACTTGGACAGAATGACAGCCGTGTGCTGCCTATTGCCAGTGTTTTTGTGTTGATGGCAATGCCCCCCTCCCCCCCCCGCCCTCCTTCTTCAAAAACTGTCGAGGAAACCGCGTGCCAATGAGGCTTCGTTTTTGGTCGAAGGAGCCCTCCGCCAACCTAGGGGTGCCATAAGAACATTTATTTTATTTTATTATATCTTATTATATCTTATATACATAAGAACATAAGAACTGGCCTGCTGGATCAGACCAGAGTCCATCTAGTCCAGCTCTCTGCTACTTGCAGTGGCCTTTGGGAGCTCACATGCAGGAAGTGAAAGCAATGACCTTAAGAACATAAAAAAGAGCCTGCTGGATCAGACCAGAGGCCATCTAGTCCAGCTCTCTGCTACTCGCATTGGCCCACCAGGTGCCTTTGGAAGCTCACCTGCAGGAGGTGAAAGCAATGGCCTTAAGAACATAAGAAAGAGCCTGCTGGATCAGACCAGAGGCCATCTAGTCCAGCACTCTGCTACTTGCAGTGGCCCACCAGGTGCCTTTGGGAGCTCACATGCAGGAGGTGAAAGCAACGGCCTTCTGCGGCTATTGCCAGCTCATGCGCACGACAGAAATGGAGCATCTCGAAAAGTTTCGCTTTCCTCTGTACGAGGGAGAATGAGAGCTACTGTGTGGCTCTTGCGGCTGATAAGCCACGTGGGTCACGCGTGTGGAAACCATGAGAGCCGGAAGTGGGCTGAGCGGAACCAAGAAAGTTCTTGGAGTTGGGTTTCCATGTGCTGTGTAGGCCCTTTCTTGTCTTCAGAGCAGTGGCGTGCCACTAATGGGGAGATGGGGTATCCCATGTCCCCGGGCGCACACCGTTTAATACAAAGAACAATACAACAATGTGTGTAACGTATAGATATGTAAAAACCAAGAATCGCGTCACACACTAAGGCGGAAACTAAATAAATGCAAAACCAATAAATCTCTGAAGTTACTACTATAATTCATAAAGTGTTGTATAACATACAAATAGACCAAAGTCATGATTCAAATTCATCAAAATAATTATCTTAAGTCTCTGTAGGTATCTAGAGTCTCTCATTCAAATTCTTATAACAATTCATATAGTGTGATATTATATGCAAAAGGCCAAAATAATGGTTTTTTGTAGAAAATCCATATGGCAATTAAGAAATGTGAAAAAGAGAATTTATGAATTTCTTCTCCTGAGGAAGATATCTACGAAAACGCTTTTTGAAACGCGTGAGGCGTTTGAGAGAGAGACTCTAAAGGATTTATAAAGACTGGAGATATTTATTTTGACGCTCTTTGAACCATTATTTTGGCCTTTTGCATATAATATCACACTATATGAATTGTTATAAGAATTTGAATGGGAGACTCTAGATACTTACAGAGACTTAAGATAATTATTTTGATGAATTTGAATCATGACTTTAGTCTAGTTGTATGTTATACAGCACTTTATGAATTATAGTAGTAACTTCAGAGATTTATTGGTTTTGCATTTATTTAGTTTCCGCCTTAGTGTGTGACGCGATTCTTGGTTTGCACACCGTTTAATCACATGGGGTGCTAGGTGCTCCCATGAAATGGCGTGCGCCCGAGCCACATGCCACAGCGCCTTGCTCCCCTCCTGGTCTCCCTGCAGGCTGACTTCTGCCCTCCCCCTCCCTCCCCTTGCCCTCCCTTCTGGCTCCCGTAAATGGGGCACAGGGAGACGGACGGGGGGGGGGGGGGTTGGGGAGACGGTCATGCCCCCGGGCACCATTGAGGCCCGGCACGGCACTGCTTGAGAGTTAACAAAACAAGCTATGCTTCAGTATTGACTTTGCCTTTCCTGTCCATCACGGGGTGTCTTTTCTTTCCCCGGCGACTGCAGAATTGCGTCTCTGTGGAAGGCTTTCACGAGCGGTACCCCAACGGCCTCGTCCTCACGTTTGGTGTCGTGCGGGAGACTTTCAAGGGGGACTATACTTGCGTGGTGACCTACAAAGAGAACGGCCAGGACTTCGTGCTGACTCGGACTCTCAGGATCAAAGTGGTTGGTAAGGAAGGGACAGAACTGGGGGTGGGGGGTGAGTTTGGGGGAAGTCAAAGTGAAGCAGCCTCTGCCAGGCCAGGAGGGGGGGAGGAAGAGGGGGTCTGGGAGGCGTTTTCTACCCCCCCCCCGTGACCCCACCGTCACCCGCCCAGTGCGCCGGTCCCCAACCCGCCCCCTTATGGCTACGCCTCTGACCTGCAGGCTTTTCCATTTGGGACTTCCTCCGTGATCCCTCCTTCCTGCCCTACATTTTAATTGCTGTTTAAACGTTTTCGCGTGCATTTCGGTTTGGGCTTCAATTTTTTTATTGATGTGCTTTTGTTTGATTTAAATGGTTTCAGGCTGTATGTTTGAATTTGGTAGGCTCCTCGGTGGCTCTCGGAGGGCAGAAAGGGCAGGGCGTAAGAGTCACAGAGTAAATAATAAAGAATGATTTATTTATTTTTAACCTTTTGGGGGGTTCTGAGCTGTAATCAGCTTTTGTTAATTAGAAAGGGCATGAAAGGAAGGAAGGAAGGAAGGAAGGAAGGAAGGAAGGAAGGAAGGAAGACTGTGGAAAATTGAAGGCAGTCAGCCCTGCCTTACGGAGCACTCTGTGCCTTAGGAAGCAAACGGTGTTCATTGGTGATCAAGTACCATCAGACAGGAGGCATGGAGGATTGTTATGGAGACAGACTGGTTTTTCTCGGGCTCGTATTATGAGTGGTGATTTTCTTCTGACCTTGTCTTTTTTCCCCGGCTTCTATCAATTTTTATGACTGCACTGATCTTTGTGCTGTGCTAATAAAACGCTACATGTCTTGGGTTAATGCTCAGTGGCTGTCGTGTAGATGGCAGCGGTCAGATTCTCAGGCTTCGGATGCTCCAAAATTTAGAATAACTGACTGTACAAACTGTCAGAGGGCTAGGGCGTTGTGGGTTTTCCGGGTTGGGTGGCCGTGTTCCAGTAGCGTTCTCTCCTGACATTTCGCCTGCATCTGTAGCTGGGCCAGCCCTACATGCAGGTGAAACATCAGGAGAGAATGCTACTGGAACACGGCCATCCAACCCGGAAAACCCACAACACTCCAGTGATTCTGGCCATGAAAGCTCTCGACAATGCAGTCAGAGGGCTGTTGTTTTAGTGGCTGGCATGTAGGACTGACGAGAGGAAATGCAGCAAATGAGTAATGCAAGAGACTCAGCCATGTTGGGTTTCTGCTTCTTTATTCTGGCACGTTTTAATTATAGCTGCTCCTGCTCTACAGTCTGGAGCTTTTAGATGGCCTGTTGCCATCTAAAGGGGGTATAGCTTTAGGAGGGAAGGGGGTATGCTTTCTATCCACTGGCTGTTGTGGGTTCTCTGAGCTGTGCAGCTGTGGTCTGGTAGTTTTTGCTCCTAACGTTTCGCCCACATCCATGGCTGGCATCTTTAGAGGCATGTCGAGGAAAGAGGTGTTTCTCTCTGCAACACGGCTTTCTGTCCACTTTATCCATCCCATTGGTAACTTTTATAAACCTGTGCCACATTCTGTCCCCCCTCCCCCGCCAACCTTTTCTCTGAACTAAAAAGCCCTGTGTTCTTTATCCCTTTTCTCGTAGGGAAAGTGCTCCAACATCCTAATTATCTTGGCTGCCCTTCTTCTGGCTCCACAGTAACTTTTTCTGAGACACGGGGACCAGAACCGCGCACATTATTCCTAATGAGGCTGCAGCATAGCTTTGAGACTGGAGCATTATGATATTGGCAGGCAGCTCTGCCTTCACTCATTTCCTGAGTAATCTCCAGTGTAGCTGTTGAAATTCGCCAGCTTTAGCATGCTTAATCTTCATGAGATCAGGCTACAAACCTGACTGCCGGCAGGGCCAGGGAGATTTACGCATCAGGCACAAAACTTTCTCATTGACTGCCATGTAGGTGGCTCCTGCCTGCCTGCCTGCCAGCCTGCGTGCCTGCCTGCCTGCCTGCCTGCCTGCCTGCCTCCCTCCCTCCCTCCCTCCCTCCCTCCCTTCCTTCCTTCCTTCTTCCCTCCCTTCCTTTCTTCCTCCCTCCCTCCCTCCCTTCTTCCCTTCTTCCCTCCCTCCCTCCCTCCTTCCTTCCATCTTCCTTCCCTCCCTCCCTCCCTTCTTCCCTCCCTCCCTCCCTCCCTCCCTTCCTTTCTTCCTTCTTCCCTCCCTTCCTTTCTTCCTTCTTCCCTCCCTGGGGGGGGTGGGGGGGGGGGGGGGTGGGGGGGGGGGGGGGTGGGGGGGGGGGGGGGTGGGGGGGGGGGGGGGCTGGGGGGGGGGGGGGTGGGGGGGGGGCCTTCCTTCTTCCCTCCCTCCCTCCCTCCCTCCCTTCCTTCCTTCTTCCCTCCCTCCCTCCCTCCCTCCCTCACCCAGCTTAATTTTGATTGTAATCTTTTTGAGGAAGAACTTTGTCTGGTGGGCCTGACATTCAATAAAGGATGTGATGCCATATTAGAAAGGCGATAACGGCTAGTTTCTCTTTGCAGAGTGTTATCTCAGGCAAGGTTGGCCTCTTCAGTGTCAGGGTGAAATTCCGCCCTGGGGGTTGGGTTGGCTTCTCTGCTTACAGCTTCTCTCCCAACTCAGCAGCCGTCCCTTCCCACCCTCTGCCCTCAGAAGCAATGCAGGTTTGTCAGAACCGTGCTATTAAGAGAGCCTTTTTTTTTGTCCGGAAAGAGCACTTTGCCGTAATGGCCGCTTTGGGCGAGAGCTGAGTGGAGAGGCCTCCGTGGCCACAATAAAAGAGAACGCCCCTCCCCCCCCCTCTTCTTTTTCTAAAGTCGCAGAAGCAGGGAAAAACAATATTCTAAGATGTGTCAAGAAACGTTATGGAAACTGACCCCTATATAATTCGAAAAGCAAAAGGAACATAATGCCCTTTATTAAGAGCAACCAAAACAACCCCCAAACAGCCTTCCGGTTTTTGATTTCTCCAGAACTCCTCGTCAGGCTGGTCAATAAAAAGAACTAACCAGGGAAGGGATGGGTCGGAAATAACACGTTTCAGGCCACCACCTGGAAGCCGTTTGGCGCCGTTTGGAGCTTCCCACAAGCTTGGTTTAGCGTAAGAAATGTACACCTGCCTTTCTGCCTCACTAAGAGCAGCAGTGGCGTCGTGGCTAAGAGCAGTGGCTAAGAGCAGGCGCACTCTGATCTGGAGGAACCGGGTTTGATTCCCAGCTGTGCCGCCTGAGCTGTGGAGGCTTCTCTGGGGAATTCAGATTAGCCTGTACACTCCCACACACGCCAGCTGGGTGACCTTGGGCTAGTCACAGCTTCTCGGACCTCTCTCAGCCCCACCCACCTCACAGGGTGTTTGTTGTAAGGGGGAAGGGTTAGGCCCTTTGAGTCTCCTGCAGGAGAGAAAGGGGGGATATAAATCCAAACTCCTCCTCCTCCTCCTCCTCCTCCTCCTCCTCCTCCTCCTCCTCCTTCTTCTTCTTCTTCTTCTTTATTTATATTTTATTTATTTATTTATTTATTTCTTCAATTTATATACCGCCTGATCCCCGAAGGGCGGCGGCTGCCGCTGCTGCTGCTGCTGCTGCTGCTGCTGCTGCTGCTTCTTCTTCTCCTTCTCCTTCTCCTCCTCCTCCTCCTCCTCCTCCTCCTCCTTCTCCTCCTTCTCCTTCTTCTCCTTCTTCTCCTTCTCCTCCTCCTCCTCCTCCTCCTTCTTCTTCTTCTTCTTCTTCTTTCTTCTTCTTTTTCTTCTTTTTTTCTTCTTCTTCTTCTTCTTCATCTTCTTCTTCATCATCTTCATCTCCTCCTCCTCCTCCTAAGGCCCTTTGAGAGACTTTGGAGCAGTGGATCTGACATACTTTGGCTCAGAGAACGTAGACTTATGGGGATCCGAAGACAAGCCCATAGTATCCTCCCCTGGGCATGTATCAAGCTGGGGGTTAACCAGTAGCGTATCAACAGAAAATGGAACCCGGGCCAAGAACTGAATCCCCCCCCCCCCCGCAGCCCCTGGGGCGAAGAGAGGGGCTGGAGGCCAGCAGCCTGTGGGACCCACCTTCCTGACTTGCTCTGCCACCCAGCAGGTCCCCCACCCAGAAGGCCCGTGGACGAGGCAGTGGCGGGGTTGGCCCAGTGGTGTCCTTGGGGTGTTTCCCACGGAGAGCCCTGTTGCATCATCAATCAGTGAATTCAGTTCTGAGGGTGGGGGGAGAATCGGGAGGCTCCCCACTGCAGCTTCATTTTATGTGTTCATTTCTGTCTTAGCCCCACCAGAGAAAGGGACGCCCCCACAGATCTTCTCCCCAGACGACCGCGTTGTCTACGAACAACCAGCAGGTAACATTCTGCAAGATGGTTCTGTTTTCTGTGTTCAAATATGTGCTGCGCAAATCTCCTTTCCTTTCTACCACCTGCTGGCTGTTGGGTTTTGGTAAGGACATGTCTGCAATCGCAGCTTAGAACCTCTGGCATTGGCATAGCAGTGGGTGAAGTCGTTACGGCAGACGCAATGAAGAGACGAGACGCAGCGATATCATCCGGTGGAGAGAAGCCAGCGGCGGGCTAGCGCGATCCGTGGATCTGGCTCATCTGCCGTACCGTGGTCCCTGGCACCTTTTATTGGGGTTTGGGGCAGGCGGGAGAGCGGCAGAAAGTTGCGCAATTCATGGCCTGCGGGGGCAGTGTACGTGCAGGAGGAAACGTCTCCGTCTGGGTCAATTCCACATCTGGGGGTCTTGTGACCCATGACTCAGGCATCTGGTGACCTGTGAGTCAGGGGGATCTCGTGATGGGTGTGCGTGTGCGCCCAGAAGGGGACAGATGGCGCAGGCATTCCTGTGCACTTTCGGAGACTCTGCTGGGTTCGCTGGCTCACCCCTACAAGTGGGAAGAACAGAAAAACTGAAGCCCGCGGCACCACAGGCTGAATCCAGCCCACCAGCTGTGACCTGTGTCCTACTGGGGGGAGGTTGCGTCCCACCTCCATTTGTGGAGTTTCAGGCAGACGTCCATCTGTGTGGAGCCTGGAGGGTCGTGGGTTGTGGGGCCTGCCATACAGCCTTGCTGACTGGCTTTTCGCAAATCCCTGTGTCCCCTCGCCACTGAGGATTGCAGAGGGAGCGCTTTTATCTCTCTGCAACGTGAGCCGCTATGCTTAGCAAGTTCCTACAGTGTCAAATCCACACTAAGCTTGTGGGAGCTTATATGGAGAGAGTGTACAGTCTTTCACGAAACAATAAAATGAGGGAGAGCAGAACCACAAACTCTGCCCTGGGTTCCTTGGAGGAGAGGGGAAATTATTATCACTACTACTATGTACATGGTTCTGCAAGGGAGGGTAGGCAGCCGCAGAAGGCCATTGCTTTCACCTCCTGCACGTGAGCTGCCAAAGGCACCTGGTGGACCACTGCGAGTAGCAGAGAGCTGGACTAGATGGACTCTGGTCTGATCCAGCAGGCTAGTTCTTATGTTCTTAACATGGCATAGCCTGATCTCATCATATCTCAGGAGCTAAATAGAGGAAGAAGAGGAGTAGTAGTTTGGATTTATATCCCTCCTTTCTCTCCTGTAGGAGACTCAAAGGAGCTTACAATCTCCTTGCCCTTCCCCCCTCACAACAAACACCCTGTGAGGTGGGTGGGGCTGAGAGAGCTCCGAGAAGCTGTGACTAGCCCAAGGTCACCCAGCTGGCGTGTGTGGGAGTGCCCAGGCTAATCTGAATTCCCCAGAGAAGCCTCCACAGCTCAGGCGGCAGAGCTGGGAATCAAACCCAGTTCCTCCAGATTAGATACACGAGCTCTTAACCTCCTACGCCACTGCTTAGTACTTGGATGAGAGACCGTCAGGGAAGACTCTGCAGAGAAAGCTAATGGCAAACCACCTCTGCTTCTCACTCGCTCTGAAAGCTCCTTGTTGTGGTCACCATAGGTTGGAAGCTAAGCAGGGTTGCTGTAACCACTGCACATGCTGGCCATGTGCTAGAATATTTGTGGTGGCGAACCTTTGGCACTCCAGATGTTATGGACTACAATTCCCATCAGCCCCTACCAGCATGGCCAATTGGCCATGCTAGTAGGGACTGATGGGAATTGTAGTCCATAACATCTGGAGTGCCAAAGGTTTGCCACAACGGCTCTAGATAAATGCAGAGGCCTTGTTGCTCCTGGGGAAGATTTCTGTTTGTAGGCCGGGTCTGTTGCAGTTTGATTTCTTTGCCTGATAGTCCCCGGTCAATTTTAAATATTGAGCTGATGAAACGTTGTTCTGCCTGCCAGGTTCGGAGCTCGTCCTCCCTTGTCGAGTCTACTTCCCGTACCTGAAGGGCCTTCCACCTGAAGTCTCCTGGCTGGTTGATGGAAGAAACACAGATGATATCGTGGACCTCAAGATAAACATTTCCCAAAAGTAAGGGTCTTCTCCGAGGGGGATCGTTCCGGATGGCTCACCATGCTGGCCTGCCGCAGCAAAGCCCATCGCGGCACTTCGCAGACTTAGTTCACACATCTGGGGAAGGTAGCCATGGCTCACAAAGTCTTAGGTTGGAATGAAGAGAGCTTGGACAGGGGTGGCGTTGGGTGAGGGGCAGAGGACTGTCCCGGTCTCAGATCTTCAAGGTTGTGTTTTCAGGCTTGCAACACCCCTGAAGCTACAGCCATGTTAACCTGGCCATACAACCCAGAAAACCCACAACACCCTAGTGCAGTGATGGCGAACCTTTTCGAGACCGAGTGCCCAAATTGCAACCCAAAATCCACTTATTTATCGCAAAGTGCCAACATGGCAATTTAACCTGAATGCTGAGGCTTTAGTTTAGAAAAAACCAGTTTATCTGTCTGTCTGTCTGTCTGTCTGTCTGTGTCTGTCTGTCTGTCTGTCTGTCTATCTATTTATTAGACTTTTATACCGCCCCATCCCCGAGGGGCTCCAGGTGGTGTTGGCTCCGAGGCATGCATTACTCGGGAGTAAGCTTGGTGATAGTCGGTGGCTTTGCTTTGAAGCAATCGTGCAACTCTTCCAACGGGTGAATCACAACCCTAGGAGGGTTTACTCAGAAGCAAGCCCCATTGCCAGCAACCAAGCTTACTCCCGGGTAAAGGGTTGTGCTTTAGTTCTTCGCATGAAAATCAGTGGGGTTTAACAGCGCTTAACAGGGTTACCTACACTGCTTCCCCAAAACGAGGTCTTAGGTTTAATGCTAATAATCGAGCCCAGCGGCCCAGGCCAGCCTAGATGTGTGTGTGGGGGGGGGGGACTCTGTTTGTGCGTGCCCACAGAGAGGGCTCTGAGTGCCACTTCTGGCACCCGTGCCATAGGTTCGCCACCACTGCCCTAGTGATTCCGGCCATGAAAACCTTTGACAATATACTGGTCCTTCTGTCTCTTTCTCTCCTCTGACTGGTGGTGGATCTGGCAGGTTTCCGGGCTGGCAAAAGGTGTCAATCGGTGTCAATCAAAAGTAGCCAGCGGGTGGTCTGATCCGTCAGGAGAAAATGTTGTCAGTTTCGAGGGTCGGGCCACAGCTCAGAGGCAGAGTTCCTCCTTTGCAGGGAGCAGGAATCCACGTTCGCTCCCTGGTGCCTCCAGATAAAAGCATCTCAGGTGGCAAACACCAGGAGAGAGTCTTCGGTTGTGCCTCAGTGAGAGCCTCAGTGTGCAAAACTAAAGCTTGAAAACTGACCTGTGGGCTGCAGGCATCGGCCGTGTCCACGCTGCTCAGCCCATTGGCAGAGCCTCTGATTTGCAGGCCAAAGGTTCCAGCTTCAATTCCTGGGGGCATCTCTAGTTGAAAGGCTCAGGGGGCAATTATGTGCAAGACCTCTCTTGGAGACCCTGGAGGCCAGCCAGAGAGGACGGCACTGACTTGGGGTGAGGCGGACTCATTTACTTAGTTTAACCCTGCGGCCTAAATATGCGCCTGTCTTTTCCAGCATATTTAGCAAAATCTAAATTAGGGCCTTACCAGAATTCCGCAGGGCCTGTAATGCCACACTTTTCCACCAGGCATTTCCACTTTCATCTTTCTGGCTGCCATGTGGGAGAGTGGTGAAGGGAGGGAGGGAGGGAGGGAGAAAGGGAGGGAGGAACAGAGGGAGGGAGGGAAGAAGGAATGGAGGGAGGGAGAAAGGGAGGGAAGGAGGAAGGGAGGGAGGGAGGAAGGAATGGAGGGAGGGTGGAAGGAAGGAAGGAAGGAAGGAAGGAAGGAACGGAGGGAGAAAGGGAGGGATAAAGGGAGGGAAGGAGGGAGGGAGGGAAGAAGGGAGAAAGGGAGGGAGGAACAGAGGGAGGGAGGAAGGAAGGGAGGGTGGAAGGGAGGGAGGGAGGGAGGGAGGGAGGGAAGAAGGGAGAAAGGGAGGGAGGGAGGAACAGAGGGAGGGAGGAAGGGAGGGTGAAAGGGAGGAAGGGAGGGAGGGAGGGAGGGAAGAAGGGAGAAAGGGAGGGAGGGAGGAACAGAGGGAGGGAGGAACGGAGGGAGGAACGGAGGGAGGGAGAAAGGGAGGGAAGGAGGGAGGGAGGGAAGGAGGGAGGGAGGGAGGGAGGGAAGAAGGGAGAAAGGGAGGGAGGGAGGAACAGAGGGAGGGAGGAAGGGAGGGTGGAAGGGAGGGTGGAAGGGAGAAAGGGAGGAAAGGAGGAAGGGAGGGAGGGAAGAAGGGAGAAAGGGAGGGAGGAACAGAGGGAGGGAGGGAGGGAGGGAGGAACGGAGGGAGGGAGAAAGGGAGGAACAGAGGGAGGGAGGAAGGAAGGGAGGGTGGAAGGAAGGAAGGAAGGGAGGGAGGGAAGTAGGGAGGGAAGGAGGGAGGGAGGGAGGGAAGAAGGGAGAAAGGGAGGGAGGGAGGAACAGAGGGAGGGAGGAAGGGAGGGTGGAAGGGAGAAAGGGAGGAAAGGAGGAAGGGAGGAAGGGAGGGAGGGAAGAAGGGAGAAAGGGAGGGAGGAACAGAGGGAGGGAGGGAGGAACGGAGGGAGGGAGAAAGGGAGGGAAGGAAGGAAGGAAGGAAGGAGGGAGGGAGGAAGGACCGGAGGGAGGGAGGGTGGAAGGAAGGAAGGAAGGAAGGAAGGAACGGAGGGAGGGAGGAAAGAAGGAATGGAGGAAGGGAGAAAGGGAGGGAGGGAGGAACGGAGGGAGGGAGGAAGGAATCCCTTTTTAAGTGCCAGAAAAGAAAACATGAGAATTCAGAACTTTGTTCAGAGTAAAGTTTATTTGTTGCCCTGTATCCTTTTTGTTTTCTTGGCCTCGTTCAGTGAGATTTATGACGCTGTGGAAAATTTGAACTATGAAAAGATTCTAATTGTGCCGAAAGCGACAGAGGAGGACCTGAAGCGAAACTACACCTGCTATGCCCGCAACCCACTGGGCGAAGAATACAGGCAGGCCATCGTGAAGTTGCAAGGTAAGGCATCCATCGGCAGTGTGCCCAGAGGTGTTAGGGTGGGGCAAGGCAGGGAATATGCTCAGGACGCCACCACTCAAGGCAGAGGCGTACCGGGGGTGGGGGAATGGCGCCCGGGAACAACTCCTTCTCTGGGTACCCCCCCCCCCCACCTCCACGCTCAAATGCCAGCTGCAGATGCAGGCAAAATGTCAGGAGAAAATGCTACCGGAACACGGCCATACAGCCCGGAAACCCCACAACACCCCAGTGATTCGGGCTGTGAAAGCCTTCAACAAAATATTTCTGTGCTTAATGCACGACTAAATTGTGGAATCGACGGCCAGCGGACGGAGTAGTTGTAGCCGTGACAGTAGGTGGCTTGAAACAAGAATCAGACAGATTCCTAGAGGAGAGACCCATCAGAGGCTACGGTGACTAGAACATGAGAACATAAGAACTAGCCAGCTGGATCAGACCACAGTCCATCTAGTCCAGCTCTCTGCTACTTGCAGTGGCCCACCAGGTGCCTTTGGGAGATCACATGCAGGATGTGAAAGCAATGGCCTTCTCCGGCTGCTGCTCCTGAGCACCTGGTCTGCTAAGGCATTTGCAATCTCAGATCAAGGAGGATCAAGATTGATAGCCATAAATCGACTTCTCCTCCATAAATCTGTCCAAGCCCCTTTTAAAGCTGTCCAGGTTAGTGGCCATCACCACCACTAACCTGGATAGGAAACCTCTATCTCCCAAATCAGCAAACTTCTGAATATCAGCATTAAGAAGCAACGTCTGTTGGAGGCTGAGTGCATATGCATTACGCTATCTTGGGCAGGCTGTCTCCACTGACTTTGGGGAGTCGGAGGGGATAACTTGTATCTTGGGGGAAGTTCTGATGAATCTTTCCTGGCTGGGACTTCTCCCCTTCCTTGACGCCCAAGATTCATGGGACCCGGGACAATATCCGTTGTCAGAATCAGCCATGGGCTTTCTCAGTGTTAGGAACTCTGCCTCGCACTGGTGGCTTTCTGCAATTGGAGCTCTGAGTCATCTCAGATGTCCTCTGAATGTGACGTCGTGTTGTCCTTCCAAACCAGCTTGACCAATCTTACTGGAAATTGACTCTCAAAACCATGCCACCGGAAAGGGTCACGAGGTGGTCTTTGTCTTCCAGTAACTGGGTGGGAAAAAACTGGATGTACTGGGGCAGACCTGGGCATTATACGGCCCGCGGGCCACATCCGGCCCGCCGGATGACCCTGACTGGCCCCCCTGCCGTGCTGGGGAGCGAGGCGCCTTTGAAAGCCCCGCAGAAGCCGGTTGCCTTGGCTGCCGGCTTCTGCGGGTCTTTCAAAAGCGCCTCGCCCCCCTGCCTTTTGGCCTGGCCCTCCACAATATTTTCTGTTTCTTATGCGGCCCCATGGACTGGGGTGTTGTGTGGTTTCCGGGCCGTATTCCAGTAGCGTTTTCTCCTGACGTTTCGCCTGCATCTGTGGCTGGCGTCTTCAGAGGATCTGACGGTACTACAGGTGCAGGCGAAACGTCAGGAGAAAATGCTACTAGGACACGGCCAGACAGCCCGGAAACCCCCCAACCCCCCAACGATACGAGCCTTTAGGAGCCGCAGCCGTGTTTTCTTTCCAGTTCGCCCTCCTCTTACACTCAGCCTGGAGAAAGTTCCAGCTTTGCCCCAACCTGCTAATAACGTCCCTTTCTTGGTTTTCCCCTCCAGTTCCCGTTCCGAGATACACCGTGGAGCTGGCCTGTGGCTTGGGAGCCACCGTCTTTCTCGTGGTCATGCTGACAGTGGTCTACCACGTTTACTGGCTGGAGATGGTTCTCTTCTACCGGGCTCACTTTGGGACAGATGAAACCATCTTAGGTGAGGACCCTGTGCACCCCCACCTCCCTAGCCTGGTGACGTTGGCCTCCCTGGGAGGCAGCATTAAAACTGTAGTAAACTTCCCTTCTCTACTACTAGGAGCAGCAGTGGCGCAGGAGGTTAAGAGCTCGTGTATCTCATCTGGAGGAACCGGGTTTGATTCTCATTTGCTGCCTGAGCTGTGGAGGCTGATCTTGGGAATTCAGATTAGCCTGTGCACTCCCACACACGCCAGCTGGGTGACCTTGGGCTAGTCACAGCTTCTCGGAGCTCTCTCAGCCCCACCTACCTCACAGGGTGTTTGTTGTGAGGGGGGAAGGGCAAGGAGATTGTCAGCCCCTTTGAGTCTCCTGCAGGAGAGGAAGGGGGGATATAAATTCAAACTCCTCCTCCTCCTCCTCCTCCTCTTCTTCTTCTTCTTTTCCTCCTCCTCCTCCTCCTCCTCCTCCTCCTCCTCCTCCTCCTCCTCCTCCTCCTCCTTCTTCTTCTTCTTCTTCTTCTTTTTCTTCTTCTTCTGAGCAGCAGTGGTGCAGAGGCTAAGAGCAGTGGCTAAGAGCAGGTGCACTCTGATCTGGAGGAACCGGGTTTGATTCCCAGCTCTGCTGCTTGAGTTGTGGAGGCTTATCTGGGGAATTCAGATTAGCCTGCGCACTCCCACACACGCCAGCTGGGTGACCTTGGGCTAGTCACAGCCCTCTCGGAGCTCTCTCAGCCCCACCTACCTCACAGGGTGTTTGTTGTGGGGGGGGGAAGGGCAAGGAGATTGTAAGCCCCTTTGAGTCTCCTGCAAGAGAGAAAGGGGGGATATAAATCCAAACTACTCCTCCTCCTCCTCCTCTTCTTCTTCTTCTTCTTGTGGGGAGGTGCACAGGGTGGTTGGAATGGAAATGGTTTCATATTTCCCTCTGCAAATATGGCTAACTGCTCTGTTTTATTTATATATTTAAAGTGGGGTGTTGTGGGTTTTCCAGGCTGCATGGCCGTGTTCCAGTAGCATTTTCTCCTGACGTTTTGCCTGCATCTGTGGCTGGCACCTTCAGGGGATCTGATGGTAGCAAAGCAAGTGGAGTATATATACCTGTGGAATGTGAACACCACCCAAACACAGGAAGCAGTTATATGGATTAAAATGCCAGGCAGCGGCTATGCAGATGCCCTCACTAATTGATTATGCAACTTCAGTAGTATATACATATGCTAAAATGGGTGGATTCCACATAACACATGCGAATTTCCCTTGCAAGTTGAAACCTTAACTCTTTCAACCAATGCAGATGGTTCTTTCTCCCACCCTGGACATTCCACAGGTATATATATATACTCCACTTGCTTTACCACCATCAGATCCTCTGAAGACGCCAGCCACAGATGCAGGCGAAACGTCAGGAGAAAAGGCTACCGGAACACGGCCATGCAGGCTGAAAACCCCACAACACCCCAGTGATTCTAGCCGTGATCGCCTTCAGCAATACATTCGCCTATGGGTCTTTTGCATCAAGGACGGTCTCTTTTAGCAGACTAGATCCCTCAGATCTGAGCCCTAAGCATCCACTGTGTGTTGAAATATCATTTTCAGCTTGTACTGGCAGCAACCTTTGGAGATCTGCTAATTCTGTCCAGTGCCTAAAATGTGAGAGCGGCCTGCTCAGGGCTCCCTGGAATGGAATGGGTTAAAAATCCCGGCAGAGCAAATCCCCCCAAGTTTCTTCCTGGATCAAGTAGGAAGCCTTGCAGGAGCAGCAGTGGCGTAGGAGGTTAAGAGCTCATGTATCTAATCTGGAGGAACCGGGTTTGATTCCCAGCTCTGCTGCCTGAGCTGTGGAGGCTTATCTGGGGAATTCAGATTAGCCTGGGCGCTCCCACACACGCCAGCTGGGTGACCTTGGGCTAGTCACAGCTTCTCGGAGCTCTCTCAGCCCCACCTACCTCACAGGGTGTTTGTTGTGAGGGGGGAAGGAGATTGTGAGCCCCTTTGAGTCTCCTGCCGGAGAGAAAGGGGGGATAGAAATCCAAACTCCTCCTCCTCCTCCTCCTCCTTCCTCCTCCTCCCTCCTCCCTCCACCACCACCTCCTCCTCCTCCTCCTCTCCTCCTCCTCCTCCTCCTCCTTCTTCTCCTCCTCCTCCTCCTCCTCCTCCTCCTCCTCCTCCTTCTTCTTCTTCTTCTTCTTCTTCTTCTTCTTCTTCTTCTTCTCCTTCTTCTTCTTCTTCTTCTTCTTCTTCTTCTTCTTCTTCTTCTTCTTCTTCTTCTTCTTCTTCTTCTATAGTCCGGGGAATGGAGGCCTGTCCAGTGGTCCTGGGACAGTCTCTTTCCTGATGCAGCTTCTGGATCCCTTAACTGCTAAATGCTCCTGTGCTGCTTCCTGTTTTCGTTCTTTAATATACTTTAAATTATGTCTTATCTGCTCACATACATTCGCAGGCCAGCGATTCGTCGGTCCTTCTGCCCAAAGCCCACCTGGAGAAGTGCCTCGCATTAAATTCCGCTGTCAAAGTAACAGCTGCAGTTTTAAGAGATAGTGCAGTAAAATATAATACGTTTGGGCACATTAATAATAGATACTCTTGACCTCAGCTGGGGCAGGAAAGGAGAAGCCGACATAATCGTCCACCCTCCTGGCGCAGAATAATTGGGGAGTGCAGAACGCACAAGCTTGGCGATTCATCTCCCACCTCTACAGGTTCCATTTCTCTCCCGCGTTGTCCAAACCCCTCCCTCCAGCCCCAGATTTTTCAATTGAAGGCTTCGGGGTTGCCCCAGCAACCAGGCAGGCCTCGCTGGCCTTCTCGAAGGTCTCCGCACCTCTTTGTAGGTGCAAAGGTTTTTGCTGAACCTGCCAAAGAGCACAGAAGTGCTATTTGAGGTCTCTGGCCGGGGGAATGCCTCTTTGCTCAATGCTCTATAATGCAACTAGGAAGTGGGGCAGCGACAGCGGAACCGAATGTACTCGTCTAACTTCAGTGTGTTCCAGCTTTTAAAAAAACCTGTTCTTTTTTCTGTGCGGTTCTCTCCTGCTGGGGCCATCAGATGGGAAGGAGTTTGACATTTACGTGTCCTACGCGAGGAACGCCGAGGAGGAAGAGTTTGTGCTGCTGACGCTACGAGGTGTCCTGGAAAATGAGTTCGGCTACAAGCTGTGCATCTTTGACAGAGACAGTCTCCCTGGCGGAAGTGAGTATCTCAAGTAGGGGGTGGCGGCGGCGGCCCTCCGGTCTCTCCAGCGCACCTGTGCATTACACACACACTCCTGTCTAGCCTCCATGGGGACTGTTCTGGGGTCAGTTCATAGCAAACCACTTTGGTTTAGTCAGAAAGCCATCACTGGCGTTTAAAGCCCTCGTTTCCTCATCCGTAGCTGGGCCGTTCCCTTTGTGCTCATTCCAGTGGGAGCCGAATTTCAGCCGCTGGCAGTTGGTGAATGGCAGAGTTATTGGTGGCAGGAGGTTAGAACATAAGAACATAAGAACAAGCCAGCTGGATCAGACCAGAGTCCATCTAGTCCAGCACTCTGCTACTCGCAGTGGCCCACCAGGTGCCTTTGGGAGCTCACCTGCAGGAGGTGAAAGCAATGGCCTTCTGCTGCTGCTGCTGCTCCCTAGCACCTGGTCTGCTAAGGCATTTGCAATCTGAGATCAAGGAGGATCAAGATTGGGAGCCATAGATCGACTTCTCCTCCATCAATCTGTCCAAGCCCCTTTGAAAGCTATCCAGGTGAGTGGCCATCACCCCCTCCTGTGGCAGCATATTCCAAACACCAATCACACGTTGCATGAAGAAGTGTTTCCTTTTATTAGTCCCAATTCTTCCCCCCAGCATTTTCAATGGATGCCCCCTGGTTCTAGTATTGTGAAGAGAGGGAAAAAAATTTCTGGGGAGAGGCTGTGGCTCCGTGGCAGAGCATCTGCTTGGCTGCAGAAAGGTCGTGGGTTCAACCCCCGGCATCTCCAGTTGAAAGGATCAGGCAAGAAACTGACGTGAAGGGCCTCCCCTGAGACCGTGAAGAGCCACTTTGTGTCTGCAGAGCCACTGTGTGGCTGAGTGGATAGTACTGGCCTTGATGGCCCACCCGTGGTCCGAGTCACGTGTTCGAACCTTGGCATCTCCAGCTAAAAAAAAAATCCGGTGGTGGGTGATGTGAAAGACAACACTGACCGTGATGAGTCTGATTCAGTCTGAGGCAGCTGCATGTGCGCTCGTGTGTCGTCTGCTTGGTCTGATGTGTTTGTTTGTGTGCTGCTTGACTTCCCAAAAGGGATTCCAAGTGAAGCAGCAGACAACAAATCCCATAAAACCAACAGGAAGAAGAAGAGTTTGGATTTATATCCCCCCTTTCTCTCCTGTAATGAGACTCAAAGGGGCTGACAATCTCCTTTCCCTTGCCCACCCCCCAACAACAGACCGAGAGAGTTCAGAGAGAACTCTGACTGGCCCCTCGCGGAACGATGTGTGCTCCAGTCAAAAGCAACGCATCTATCAGACTGGAGACGCAGATCCATCCCAACATTTCCCTTTAACCTCTGACAGGGAGTGCCACCAAAGAGGGAAGGTAGATTCTGGTGTGAGAAACTGAAACTCTCCGGGCTTGGCTCTCGTTCTGATACAGCCTCGGCTTGAGGTTGGCTGAAAGGGCATAAGAACGTAAGAACGAGCCTGCTGGCTCAGAGCAGAGTCCATCTAGTCCAGCACTCTGCTACTCGCAGTGGCCCACCAGGTGCCTTTGGGAGCTCACCTGCAGGAGGTGAAAGCAATGGCCTTCTGCTGCTGTTGCTCCCGAGCACCTGGACTGTTAAGGCATTTGCAACCTCAGATCAAGGAGGATCAAAATTGGGAGCCATAGATCGACTTCTCCTCCATAAATCTGTCCAAGCCCCTTTTAAAGCTATCCAGGTGAGTGGCCATCACCACCTCCTGTGGCAGCATATTCCAAACACCAATCATAAGAACATAAGAACAAGCCAGCTGGATCAGACCAGAGTCCATCTAGTCCAGCTCTCTGCTACTCGCAGTGGCCCACCAGGTGCCTTTGGGAGCTCACCTGCAGGAGGTGAAAGCAATGGCCTGCTGCTGCTGCTGCTGCTCCCGAGCACCTGGTCTGCTAAGGCATTTGCAACCTCAGATCAAAGAGGATCAAGATTGGTAACCACAACACAACAACCGTGCAACGTATATGTTTAGCTAGGAAAAATCAGCGCGGTGCATGTCAGACCGCATTTATGCAATTTAATAAATATCATATAAATAAGCAATATTTATTTATTTATTATTTGATTTAATATACCGCCCTATCCCCGAAGGGCTCAGGGCGGTGAACAATATAATATCATATGTAAAAACATACATATAATTTAAAACAATTGCGTTCTAAAACAATGTCCCACGAAACCCGTCTGCAGCCCTCCCAGAAAAGAATAATGGGTCCCGATGATGTTAGGGACCCCTGTAGAGCGGGGGCGGGGGGGGGGGCAGGGCACCCTCAGCGGCTGGTCTCTCAGTTTGCATGACTTATAGTAATATACATATCAGTGGGTATCAACTCAACCAATAATAAGCTGCCAAGTCTGACAGTGCCGGTGGGTCGTCTGTGCCCAGAAGCAGCTGTGGTAAAAATGGCCTCTGTTTGCCCAGCAAGCCTTCTTGCCTTGTGCAGCTTGAGCCAGAACAGTTGAGGCACAGATCCCAATTTAATTCCTCTTGCCCTCCCTGACACAGCTCTGGAGGGGGGGGGGGAGCTCTTTTTACTTCCTCCAATTGCAGATTCCTCTAAATGAAATGACATATTTTAGTCCCCTGAACTTAATGCAAGAGGGTCTGCTAATGAAATTTGCAGATGACACCAAATTATAAGTGGCAGCTCGTACCCCAGAGGATGGGATCAGAATTCAAATTGACCGGGGCAGATTAGGGAGCTGGGCCAAAACTGACAAAATGGATTTCACAAGAGATAAATGGAAGATACTTTGCTTAGGCAGAAAAAAGTGACATGCACAGAGATAGAATGGGGGACACCTGGCTTGACAATACTACATGCAAACGGGATGTGGGAGTCTTAGTAGACCACAAACTGAACATGAGTCAGCAGTGTGATGCGGCAGCCAAGAAAGCCAATGTGATTCTGGGCTCCATCAATAGGAGTATAGTGCCTAAATCAGTGGTGGCAAACCTATGGCACGGGTGTCAGAGGTGGCACTCAGAGCCCTCTCTGTGGGCGATCGCAACAGAGCCTCCCCCCCACTCTGGCACACACACCCCTAGGGCTACAGCCTGGGCGAGAGGCTTGGGCCTCTGACATTGTCCAGCATTAAACCCAAGACCTAGTTTTGGGGAAGCAGTGTAGGTAGCCCTGTTAAGCACTGTTAAACCCCACTGATTTTCATGCGAAGAACTCAAACACGATCCTTTACCTGGGAGTAAGCTCGGTTGCTGAGAGAGCTCCAAGAAGCTGTGACTAGCCCAAGGTCACCCAGCTGGCATGTGTGGGAGTGCACAGGCTAATCTGAATTCCCCAGAGATGCCTCCACAGCTCAGGCGGCAGAGCTGGGAATCAAACCCGGTTCCTCCAGATTAGATACACGAGCTCTTAACCTCCTACGCCACTGCTTCAATCAATCAATCAATCAATCAATCAATCAATCAATCAATCAATCAATCAATCAATCAATCAGTTTTATTGTGGTCGAAGACCAGAAATGATTAAATACAGAGTATAAAACCACAACATGCAAATAATATAATTTCCAAATGAAATTTGGGAACATTATTTCAACTACGAAAATTTTACAAAGGCAGAATGTTAAAACCATAAAGTGAAATAGATCTCAAAACTGACAGCACAAGTGATGTATAAACCAAGATATAAAATTGATAATCCAAATAACCTACCACTAATTTGTGTTTAAATTACCCTATTTATATCTACGTCTTGTAACAATATAGGCGCTGAACTTTGCCACCTCTCTCATGATGTTAGGATTGTCATCTTCTGGAAGCCTTTTCATACATAAGAACATAAGAACAAGCCAGCTGGATCAGACCAGAGTCCATCTAGTCCAGCACTCTGCTACTCACAGTGGCCCACCAGGTGCCTTTGGGAGCTCACCTGCAGGAGGTGAAAGCAATGGCCTTCTGCTGCTGCTGCTGCTCCCGAGCACCTGGTCTGTTAAGGCATTTGCAACCTCAGATCAAGGAGGATCAAGATTGGGAGCCAGAGATCTACTTCTCCTCCATAAATCTGTCCAAGCCCCTTTTAAAGCTATCCAGGTTAGTGGCCATCACCACCTCCTGTGGCAGCATATTCCAAACACCAATCACACATTGTGTGAAGAAGCATTTCCTTTTATTAGTCCCAATTCTTCCCCCCAGCATTTTCAATGGATGCCCCCTGGTTCCAGTATTGTGAGAAAGAGAGAGAAATTTCTCTCTGTCCACATTTTCTACCCCATGCATAATTTGATAGACTTCAATCATATCCCCCCTCAGACGTCTCCTCTCCAAACTAAAGAGTCCCAAACGCTGCAGCCTCTCCTCATAAGGAAGGTGCTCCAGTCCCTCAATCATCCTCGTTGCCCTTCTCTGCACTTTTTCTATCTCTTCGATATCCTTTTTGAGATGTGGCGACCAGAACTGAACACAGGACTCCAAGTGTGGTCGCACCACGGCTTTATATAAGGGCATGACTATCCTTGCAGTTGTATTATCAATTGGAAGAGAGCTAATTGCCCTCATCACCTTATGCAGGGGACACTGTAGAAAAATATGTGACAGGGTCTCCATTTCCGCCATCTCACACGCACAGCGCGTAATTCTAACTTCCTTTGCATCTCTTCTCCTCTTCGATGTTGCAGCGATGTTGCAGCCTCTTCGATGTTGCAGCGTCCATGGAAATGGCTGATAACATGCAGGGTTTTGTAACACACACGCACACACACACACACACACCCCACCTTCTCCAAGTCTTTTTAAAGCATAATACAAATCATGACTTGGCACAAAAGCGAGTGATTTGGGATCTTTTAGTGGCTGGGGAGCTACAAGGATCTCTGGAGGCATATCGTAAACAGGAGTGTTTTCTGGGCTCAGAGGTCTTCCCTCTCCTTCCGTTGAACCACAGAACTTTTCGCAAGATCTTCTTCCACTCCAACCTCCCCAGTTGTGCGGACCAGAAAGGAAAGGGCAGCGTTGTGACGTCAGGATTGGCATTTAGACTTGTGTGTGGCTGTGTGTCCGCAACACACAGTGGCAATTCAGCTCTAGCATTTGCTTGGACTGAGATTCGCCCCCCAGCTTCCGGGAGTGGGGAAATGTCTGCACAAACAAAGGCGAGCAGCTTTGCCCGGGTGAAACCGTGGAGCGGTTTTTGACGGCTGCTGCTCGAGTGACCCAGTGACGCGGGGGTTCTGTGCCACTCTGCGGGGAACCCGGCCGCGGCTGGTTTTCAGGGAGCACGCTTCGTCTTCTGGGTTTAGTCACAGATGTCTGTTAACAGACGGGAGCCGCCTCCCTGTGCCTTCGCTGGGCTCCTTCTGTTCCGCTGCTATTTTAGATGAGTTGAAAAGGCGGGTGGGCGCTGCTCTGTCCTCGGGTGCCTCCAACGGATCGCTGGTTGTGATGGTGCCTCCTTCCAACCTGAACTCTAAGGTGCATGTTGGCAGCTGTGAAAGCCCCCCCCCCCCGCTAATTTCTATATATTTTGTCCATGGATTCTTTCGAAGGGGGTCTTTACAGTTGAATCCCCCCTCCCCATTAGGAAATACTTCATGGAGCATTTCCTAAAGGGGCATTTCCTAATGGGGAGGGGGGATTCAACTGTAAAGACCCCCTTGGAAAGAATGGGTGCTCCACCTCTGGCTATAATGAGATGTTTGCAGTCTGCTCTGTGTAGTCTGCATATCAGTTATAATTCTGAGAGTTCTCTGGGCCCCACCTAGAGATTGGTGAGTCTACCACAGGGGTCCGCAAACTGCGGCTCTCCAGATGTTCATGGACTACAATTCCCATCAGCCCCTGCCAGCCAATTGGCCATGCTGGCAGGGGCTGATGGGATTTGCTGTCCACGAACATCTGGAGAGCCGCAGGTTGCAGACCCCTGGTCTACCTGCAGCACCAACTTTTGAAGATTTCAGTTCAGGCAACTGAGTTTCTGAGGCTTTCCCAAGTCCTGTCGGTGACCGCCTGTTGCAGAAGGTCGTGGGGCCCCGTGCGGCTCTGCCTCCCAGGTCTTCCCCCTCCGGCCCAGCCAAGCAGAGCCTGCAGCCCTGGGGCGGTGGAGTCCTTCCTCTGCAAGTGGGCTGCCTTCTGTGCTCCTTTTGCAAGCCTAAGTGGGCTAATCTGTTTCCAAGGAAGCGTGGCAAGGCATGAAATTGCTGTCAACGCCTGTCTGCCTCCCTGAAGTGCACCAGTCTCTTTTCCTCGGGGGAGGATCGAGCCGGCTGCGGCAGCCGGAGCACCCGGTGTTTCCACCGACAGGATCAGAGCCAAGGAGCCTGGCAAAGCCGACCCACCTCCCTCCCATCTAGAAGGATCATTTCTCCCGTCAGAGTAGCTGTGGATCCCCCTCTCTTGGAGAGCAGAGCGCCGAGACAGCCCGTCAGCCGGGCTTTGCATTCATTAGCTGACTGCCAGGAGTTCTGACGGAGAAATTCTGATTGGATGGTGGCGTCCTGGAAAGACTCTCACCCACACGCAGAGGCGTATCTAAGGTGAGGACACCAGGGCACGTGCCCCGGGTACCGTTTGAAGGGGGGTGCCCTCAGCTACCCCAGCCCCTTCCTGCCAAGAGCTCCATTCGGGCCCAGATGTTCCAGCACTGAAGTTTGGCCTTGGCCTCTGCAGTCCATGCCCAGCGTAATGCTGGCTCCGGTCAGGCTGGGGGAGGGGATGGGTTTTCAGAGCTTGCCCTAGTTGCTGTTTTTCTTAGATATCCCCCTGGCTGCACCAGTGCGGGTGGCGGCTTCAGGGCCTTTGTGCAAAGTTGGGTTGCCAGCTCTTGTAGGATTTGGGGAGGGGAGAGACTTCGGGGACTATAATGCCACTGATTCTGCCGTCTAAGGCAGCCATGTTGTCTGGTCTCCGGCATCTGTAAACCTGTTGTAATACTAGAAGATCTCTAGTCCCACCCACCCCCGGAAGTCGGCTCTCCTAGGGCAAAGCTTCTCCCCCATTTTGATACAGGAGGCGGGGCTGCAGGCTTAGTTGTCGTCAGGTGTACACGTATCCCCTCTGAAACCCTCCATCTGGTAGATTGGGGTGTGCAATTTGGATCCTGTAAACCTCATTCACAAAAGATGGCGGAGCCTTCACCAAAAACCTCCCTGGGCCAAATAAAAGCCCCACCACTAGCAGAACAGACCCACAGGATCCGGCCCCACATACGTTTGGTTTTCAACTCTTGGCTTGTGGGAGAGCGAGCAGAATTGTTGCTCCAAGAGTTGTGAAGAATCACTCGTATAGAAGAAGAAGAGGAGGAGTAGTAGTAGTAGTAGTAGTTTGGATTTCTATCCCCCCTTTCTCTCCTGTAGGAGACTCAAAGGAGCTGACAATCTCCTTCCCCTTCCCCCCTCACAACAAACACCCTGTGAGGTGGGTGGGGCTGAGGGAGCTCCGAGAAGCTGTGACTAGCCCAAGGTCACCCAGCTGGCGTGTGTGGGAGTGCACAGGCTAATCTGAATCCCCCAGAGAAGCCTCCACAGCTCAGGAGGCAGAGCTGGGAATCAAACCCGGTTCCTCCAGATTGGATACACGAGCTCTTAACCTCCTACGCCACTGCTGCTCCTATACATTATAGGTGTATAGGAGCTGGGTACGGTTCTGGCTAAAAGTCTGTTCCATTCTGTAATCCCAGAGAAAACGAATGATTAGGGATTTGCTTCAGAGCAATGCCACGTTATGCTGCTATTTCACTTCGGTGCAAAGCGGATCGTAGTTTTGGCCACTCTGAGTCCAGGGCAGCGTGCCATATCTGGCTCCCCAGCCCCCCCCCCCCGCCCTCCCCCAGGAATGTGTGGCTGTAAAAATATGACATCATTGCAGAATCATTTGGGGGGCTTTTGCAAGCAGAAGCCATGGGAGCTGAGAGGAAACGCTGATAAGACGATGTGCCTTTTTTCTCCGTTAGATGACTGAAGAAAGGCAGATTGGCTGAACCCCCATTCTCTGCTGTAGTTTTAGCTTGAAGTTCTTGCATCTTCTCCCTTGCTAGTGGGGGGCGGGTGCAAAAAAATTAGGAGTATGGGAATAGGAGGTCTTTGGGCGGTGAGGCCTTTAACCAGTGGTGGGATCCAAACATTTTAGTATATAACAATAATAATAATAACGTATTGTCGAAGGCTTTCACGGCCGGAATCACTTGGGTGCTGTGTGGTTTCCGGGCTGTATGGCCGTGTTCTAGCAGCATTCTCTCCTGACGTTTCGCCTGCATCTGTGGCTGGCATCTTCAGAGGATCTGATGGTAGTAAAGCAAATGCCAGCCGCAGATGCAGGCGAAACGTCAGGAGAGAATGCTGCTAGAACACGGCCATACAGCCTGGAAACCACACAGCACCCAAGTGATTCCGGCCGTGAAAGCCTTCGACAATACATTGAACATCTCTATGGGGAGAAATTGTTCCAAGACACACAAAAATTGGAAAACTGAAGATGCCAGCCACAGATGCAGGCGAAACGTCAGGAGAGAATGCTGCTAGAACACGGCCATACAGCCCGGAAACCACACAGCACCCAAATAATAATAACCTTTAATGGCATAATTAAAACAATAGCAGCAATATACCAGCAACAATGGCAACCTCAGTGTAATGATACAATCTCCAGTACAGTTATGACCGTTTGCTGATGACAGAGCACCAAAAGTTAGCCAGCGCTTCCAATACACTTGCAGAACCACAATCCAGCATCGTTACCACAATTGATAGATCAGTGTTATCAATGGGGGGTTTTAACCACGGGTTTAGATATTTGTTCCTGGCTAAACTGTGTAACGGGCAGTGTAATATCACGTGTTGGATTGATTCTTCGTAAGCTGCACTGCAGGGACAGACATTTTAGTAACAGGTTCCCATGGTGGGTGGGATTCAAACTGTGGCGTAGCGCCAATGGGGCTGGGCGGGGCACGACGGGGGCGTGGCCGGGCATTACGGGGGTGGGGCATTTCCTGGGCAAGGCCAGTCCTTGGGCGGGGAACAAATGCACCCAGGCGCAGGCTGCCACGCACGCCGGTGCACCTCCTGCTAGACTGCTCCAAGTTCTGCGCGCTACTGCGGAGAGGAGGGGCGCCACTAAGGCAAAAAGTCACGGGGCCAAATCACCAGTTAGTCACCCCCTCTCGGCACACGCAAATAATGAGTAACCTACTCTCGGGAAGCTGTGAGAACCTGCTGGATCCCGCCTCTGCCTTTCACC
The DNA here is from genome assembly GCF_021028975.2 of Sphaerodactylus townsendi. Classification (NCBI taxonomy): domain Eukaryota; kingdom Metazoa; phylum Chordata; class Lepidosauria; order Squamata; family Sphaerodactylidae; genus Sphaerodactylus; species Sphaerodactylus townsendi. The sequence continues at coordinate 112,969,288 of NC_059432.1, read as the reverse complement.
AAGAGTCCCCACCATTTTGAGTCAGTGGGTGCTTTTGGAATCCTGACACGGAACGGTGGGCGAAACCGCACAGAAAATAGCTACTGAAAAAGGCAGAGTCTGCCGGAGAAGATCAGGGAGGGAAGTCAGGCAAAACTCTTAACTGCAACTCTTCAGGATTTCAGGCAGAAACTCTGTTTAACTGGATGCCTTTTAGCATGAACATGCTGTTTAAAAACATTTCCTTGCCAGGCAGTTCAGTGAAGAGGCTGGCGTGGTGGCTTAGGAGGTTAAGAGCTCGTTTATCTAATCTGGAGGAACCGGGTTTGATTCCCCGCTCTGCCGCCTGAGCTGTGGAGGCTTATCTGGGGAATTCAGATTAGCCTGTGCACTCCCACACACGCCAGCCTGGGTGACCTTGGGCTAGTCACAGCTTCTCAGAGCTCTCTCAGCCCCACCTACCTCACAGGGTGTTTGTTGTGATGGGGGAAGGGCAAGGAGATTGTCAGCCCCTTTGAGTCTCCTGCAGGAGAGAAAGGGGGGATATAAATCCAAACTCTTCTTCTTCTTCTACCTCACAGGGTGTTAGTTGTGAGGGGGGAAGGGCAAGGAGATTGTCAGCCCCTTTGGGTCTCCTGCAGGAGAGAAAGGGGGGATATAAATCCAAACTCCTCTTCTTCTTCTTCTTCTTCTTCTTCTTCTTCTTCTTCTTCTTATTATTATTATTATTATTATTATTATTATTATTATTATTATTATTATTATTATTATTTGGTCATAGATTGGCAAGAACAATGGACATGTCTGGACAGTTGGGCGTGTTACTCATTCTTAGTATTCGTTCAGGGAGCTGGAGATGTTTAGTCTGGAGAAGTTAAGGTTAAGGAGGGACATGATAGTCATGTTTAGATATTTGAAGGGATGTCATGTTGGAGAGGGAGCAAACTTGTTTTCTGCTGCCTCAGAGACTAGGACATGGAGAAATGGATTCAAGGTGCAGGAAAAGAGATTCCACCTAAACATCAGGAAGAACTACCTGATCTTCAGGGCTGTTCCATAGTGGAATTCGATGCCTCGGAGTGTGGTGGAGTCTCCTTCTTTGGCGGTTTTTAAACAGAGGCTGGATGAGCATATGTCGGGAGTGCTTTGATTGTGTGTTCCTGAATGGCTGCAGGGGGTTGGACTGGATGGCCCTTGGGGTCTCTTCCAACTCCATGATTCTATGTTTTACTCTTTTGCGGTGCAAAGTGGCTCATGGGTTCACCTGTTAAAACATATCAAGTAAACGCGACTGCTAAAAAGACAGCACCGAAATCCTCGCCGCTGCCGTCTCTGCTTCCCTTGTCCTCAAGAAGCCTGTTCCACGGAGTGGGGGCCCCTGCCAACAGGATCAGCCTCCAGCGGTTGGCAAACATGCAGCCCAGGGTGGGGGCGGACTAAATAATGACAACCGGGAGAGTGTAGTTGGCACAGAGGGGGTCTTATGGAGCGAGGCTGTCCTTTAGATTTGTTCGTCGTCTTTCCAGATTTACCCAGGGCAACTCTCCAACTGAGCACAAACCCACTCAATTGAGCAAGATTGATTTCCAGATGCAAACGACCACCGGCATGTCTTGTCCAATGCAGGATGTGAGCACGCGGTCTTTGCGGACCTGGTGGAATGGATCTCTTGACGTGAGGGTGGGGGCTACACATCTGTATGACTATTTCCAAGCAACTGCACCCTGACAGAGGTTAAAGGCCATAACGGCTTCAAATAGAGCTGTTCCTAAAAATACACGAAGAAAGAGCTATGTTGGTTGTGGTGGGTTTTCCGGGCTATGTTGCCGTGGTCTGGTAGATCTTGTTCCTAACATTTTGCCTGCATCTGTGGCTGGCATGTGGTCTAAGAACATAAGAACTAGCCTGGTGGCTCAGACCAGAGTCCATCTAGTCCACCACTCTGCTACTCGCAGTGGCCCACCAGGTGCCTTTGGGAGCTCACGTGCAGGAGGTGAAAGCAATGGCCTGCTGCTGCTGCTGCTCCTGAGCACCTGGTCTGCTAAGGCATTTGCAATCTCAGATCAAGGAGGATCAAGATTGGTAGCCAGAGATCGACTTCTCCTCCATCAATCTGTCCAAGCCCCTTTTAAAGCTATCCAGGTGAGTGGCCATCACTCCCTCCTGTGGCAGCATATTCCAAACACCAATCGCACGTTGTGTGAAGAAGTGTTTCCTTTTATTCGTCCTAATTCTTCCCCCCAGCATTTTCAATGAATGCCCCCTGGTTCTAGTATTGTGAGAAAGAGAGAAAAAATTCTCTCTGTCCACATTTTCTACCCCATGCATCATTTTATAGACTTCACTCATATCCCCCCCTCAGACGTCTCCTCTCCAAACTAAAGAGTCCCAAACGCTGCAGCCTCTCCTCACAGGGAAGGTGCTCCAGTCCCTCAATCATCCTCGTTGCCCTTCTCTGCACTGTTTCTATCTCTTCGATATCCTTTTTGAGATGTGGCGACCAGAACTGAACACAGTGCTCCAAGTGCGGTTGCACCACGGCTTTATATAAGGGCATGACAATCCTTGCAGTTTTATTCTCAACTCCTTTCCTAATTATCCCCAGCAGAGAGTTTGCCAGCTGCAAGATCTACCAGACCACAACAACATAGCCCGGAAAACCCACAACAACCAATTGAATTCGGCTGTGAAAGCCTTCAACAAAGATTTATGTGTGTTTTCAAGAAAATTCATGCTGTGCTACCAATATTCAGGGGCCAGTGGAAGCCCATTCTGTTTACGACTGCATTTCTTGGCTTGGCAAGGTCAATAGGTGAGGGCATCTGAATAGAAGTAGCCTGGCAAGTGAGTAACAATGAAGTATGTAGCATGTGAGTAACTTTATCTATATTTTAATTAGATTGTGCACATTTCCTGCCAATCTTTTAGGAGTCCTAACTGGAATTTTTAAACGGTAACCTTTCATGTGATTTTATCCTTGACTTTCTATTTCTACTGTTTTGATTGTCTTTTAATAATCATTTGATTGATTTCACAAGCTACCTCGAGCTGTGCAGGGAGAAAGGTGGCTAAATAAATGTTGTGAATAAATAAAATGAAACTGTCGTGCTCTGAAGAGGCTGGCAGCTGAGCAAACCGTTGACTGCCCTAGAGATTAATGAGAACGGGCGAATTAGCAGCCATTGAACATTCACAAATGGGGTCAGCGTTGAGGTTTCTGTGAAGGCTCTTCAGCCCAGAGCAAGCCATCACGGAATGAAACATGTTAGGAGTGAGCAGAACGATATCCCCAGGGAGAAGGGGAAAAGCAGAACCCACTGCAAGAAGAAGAGGTTGGACTTATACCCCACCTTTCTCTCCGGCCGCTTCCGCACGCGCAAAATAATGCGTTTTCAAACCACTTTCACAACTGTCTGCAAGTGGGTTTTGCCATTCCGCACAGCTTCAAAGAGCACTGAAAGCAGTTTGAAAGTGCATTATTCTGCATGTGCGGAACGAGCCTCCTGTAAGGAAACTCAAAGTGGTTTACAAGCTCCTTCCCTTCCCCTCCCCACAACAGACTCTTCATGAGGCAGGTGGGGCTGAGAGAGTTCTGAGAGAACTGTGACTGGCCCAAACGTCGCCCGGCAGGCTACATGTGGAGGAGGAGTGGAGAAACAAAACCAGTACACCAGATAAGAGTCCACTGCTTATGTGGAGGAGTGGGGAATCTAACCCAGTTCTCCAGTTTAGAGTCCGCCTGTTCCTATCCAGTACACCGCGTTGGAGGTCTCACAATCTGCACAATTTCCAGCAAATCTTAAGGGCCAGAAATGTGAGCATCTGTAGAAGAAGAGGAGTTTGGATTTATATCCCCCCTTTCTCTCCTGCAGGAGACTCAAAGGGGCTGACAATCTCCTTGCCCTTCCCCCCTCACAACAAACACCCTGTGAGGTGGGTGGGGCTGAGAGAGCTCCGAGAAGCTGTGACTAGCCCAAGGTCACCCAGCTGGCGCGTGTGGGAGTGCACAGGCTAATCTGAATTCGCCAGATAAGCCTCCACAGCTCAGGCGGCAGAGCTGGGAATCAAACCCGGTTCCTCCAGATTAGATACATGAGCTCTTAACCTCCTTTGCCACTGCTGGTCCTGTAGAAGGCAAGCCAGATGTTTGAGCCAGATGTTTGGGTTGTCTTGGTCCGCCTGTCACCTGGCAGCTTGAGGGCCGTGCCCTGAACTCCCCTAACCTGCTTGGTCTGTTTTCTCTCCCAGTTGTTACGGACGAGACCCTCAGCTTCATCCAGAGAAGCCGCCGCCTCCTGGTGGTGCTGAGCCCCAACTATGTCCTCCAGGGAACCCAGGCCTTGCTGGAGCTCAAGGCCGGCCTGGAGAACATGGCCGCCCGAGGAACCATCAGGGTCATCCTCGTCCAGTACAAGCCCATCAAGAAGAGCCGCGTCAAGGAGCTGCGGCGGGCCAAGGCGGTCCTCAGCATCATTAAGTGGAAAGGGGAGAAGTCCAGATATCCCCAAGGAAGGTTCTGGAAGCAGCTGCTGGTGGAGATGCCTGTGAAGAGCAGGCCTAGGAACTCCTTGGAAGCACAAGATCTCACCTACTCTTCCCTGGAAAACATCTGAGATGGGGAAGAGGGCCGCGAGTCCAGAGCGGAAGGGAAGGGCAGGCTGGCCAAGGAGTTTGAGCATGGTGGAAAGGAGCAGTGCTCAATCTGAGTGCCCCTCCCCATGCCCTCAAAATTGACCCCCACACACACACAGACTGCGTCTTCTTGCGTATGCTCAGGGCCTCTTTGTCGGTGAGGAGCCTGCAAAGCCAGCGTGTTTTCCATCCAGCGAGGAAGCAGTTTCTTTTCGGGCGGGAGGGATCAGGGCCCATCAGGCGTGGTGGGATCCTTGCGGAGTTCAGGCACACCTGAAGGGTGGACGCTGCCTTTGCCCTGCTTTGCGCTCAAGTCTTCCAGTCTCGCGTGTCAAATGGGGCATTTTTCTTCTTCTCTCGGGACAGGCTGCGTCCTGCCCAAAGCCGCCCTCTCTAGCTTCCAGCACCAGTCTTCAAAACGGGGGTCCGTTTCCATTAATGTTTCCCTCCAAATTAACGGGGATCACTGGTTTGGAGGGACCTTTTGTGGGAACAGAGAGAGGCGGTGGGGGGGGGGGGTCCCAGATCTGTAGCAGCCACACAGGGGAGGGACTCCACAGTCTTGATCATGAGCGAGATTGGTGCAACTGCCTTTCCCTCAGGCTGCTGCTCAATTCTTCTGCCACCCAATCCTTCTGCAGAGGACAAACTCTAGGTTGGCATTGGCCTGGCTCACTGCCTGGCAGTGCCCTATCAAGGGGTTCTTAAGGACACAAGAACATAAGAACGAGCCTGCTGGATCAGACCAGAGTCCATCTAGTCCAGCTCTCTGCTACTCGCAGTGGCCCACCAGGTGCCTTTGGGAGCTCACCTGCAGGAGGTGAAAGCAAGGGCCTTCTGCTGCTGCTGCTCTTGAGCACCTGGTCTGCTAAGGCACCTCAGATCAAGGAGGATCAAGACTGGTAGCCATAGATTGACTTCTCCTCCATTAATCCGTCCAAGCCCCTTTTAAAGCTATCCAGGTGAGTGGCCATCACCCCCTCCTGTGGCAGCATATTCCAAACACCAATCCCACGTTGCGTGAAGAAGTGTTTCCTTTGATTAGTCCTAATTCTTCCCCCCAGCATTTTCAATGGATGCCCCCTGGTTCTAGTATGGTGAGAAAGAGAGAGACATTTCTCTCTGTCAACATTTTCTACCCCATTTTCTTCACGCAGAGCTGGCCAAGATGCCGGCAGATTTCCTCTGGGCAGGGGTCTTCTGTGCCGCAGCCCACCAGCTGCCCCCTGTGACACAACCCAAAAGGATTTATCCCACTGGCTGCAGCTGGCAAGATCTGCCAGTCGACTGCAGCGTGTTCAGCTTTTCAATTTTTGTCCTTGTTTTCTCCACCCACCCACCCCCCTCCTCACACAGACCCAGTGGTGGGATTCAGCCGGTTCGCACCACTTCGGCAGAAACGGTTGTTAAAATGGTGCTTGTAAACAACCAGTTGTTAAATTATTTCAGTGGTGGCGAACCTTTGGCACTCCAGATGGTATGGACTACAATCCCCATCAGCCCCTGCCGGGATTGGCCATGCTGGCAGGGGCTGATGGGAATTGTAGTCCATAACATCTAGAGTGCCAAAGGTTCGCCACCATGGAATTATTTGGATCCCACCACTGTATACAGCTGTTATCAAATGTGCCCATAGAGAACAGGATTAGGGGCTTATTGCTGAAGAGACCCCTGCAATGTGTGGCATATAGCGAGTGAAAATAGGGTTGCTGGCTATGGGTTGGATAATTCCTAAAGATCTGGGGGTGGGGAAAGGGCATAATGCCACAGAGACCCCCACCCTGTGGTGGGATTCGGCCGGTTCGCCCCACTTTGGCAGAACCGGTTGTTAACATGGTGCTTGTAAACAACCAGTTGTTAAAATTATTTGACTCCCACCACTGGAACCGGTTGTTAAATGATTTGAATCCCACCACTGCACAGACCCACAAACATCCCATAGCTCAGGAGCGAGTGGGGCTGAAAAAGATTAACTTGGGGTCGCCACTTAGGATTTGGTTTGTGAATGAGAGGCAGGTGGGATCTGATTGGGGAATAGACCCCATAAGAAATGCCGGGGGGGGGCAGCTTTGCTCTCTGTCAGGAGTAGCGGTGGAGGCTTCAGCCGCGGGAGAATGAACGTCTGACAAGACGGAGGCTGAAACTCGGTTTTTGTGCGGGAGAAACATGAGGAGTCGTGTAGCCGTTGATGCTCCACACGCTCAGAATTAAGTTCAGGGCAGCTTCTGTGCTTTCTCCTCACTACAACCTTGTAAGGTCGGCTAGTCTGAGAGCAAGCAGTTAGTAGGGCTGACATCGGTGTGGCACACAACACAGATCTCGGTGTGGCACACAACCTGTTCCAGTTGTCTGTGAATGGCCCAGGATATCCTTGGCTGAAATAACTGGGAATTTGTGGCTTGGGTTGGCATTGCAGGATAATGGTGCCGGTTCGGTCATGTAAATACGGTGGGTTTCCAAAGCTGTCCAAAAAGAGCCACCGCACACATTGCATCATTCTTGGGGTACCTGGAGATGCTGTGTACGTATGCTCTTTCCCCCATGGTCAGTATGGCACTGACCTTCACTGGAGTCAAGCAAGCAGACTAGTCTGGGAGCCCCAGTTGTGCCGGTGAAACCAGATGTCTTTCTGCTTAACATTTTCAGCTATTTTGACCTGTGTTGTAAAGCTGATAGAAGTTGGGGGGGTTGGGCTGCCTAGGTACAGATCCCCCCCTCTGCCGTGAAAGCAAGACCCTGAGCCACGCAGTCTCAGCGTGACCAACCATGGGGCTTCCGTGAGGATAAAATGAAGGATGGGATGGGGAGGACATTTGGTGCTCTTAGGACAGTGATGGCGAACCTTTTCGAGACCGAGTGCCCAAATTGCAACCCAAAACCCACTTATTTATCGCAAAGTGCCAACACGGCAATTTAACCTGAATACTGAGGTTTTAGTTTAGAAAAAGCAGTTGGCTCCGAGGTGCACATTACTCGGGAGTAAGCTTGGTGGTAGTCATTTGCTTTGCTTTGAAGCAACCGTGCAACTCTTCCAATGGGTGAATCGCGACTCTAGGAGGGTTTACTCAGAAGCAAGCCCCATTGCCAGCAACTGAACTTACTCCCAGGTAAAGGATCACGCTTGAGTTCTTCGCATGAAAATCAGTGGGGTTTAACAGCGCTTAACAGGGTTACCTACACTGCTTCCCCAAAACTAGGTCTTAAGTTTAATGCTGATAATTGAGCCCAGTGGCCTAGGCCAGCCTAGATGTGTGGGGCGGGGGCACTCTGTTTGTGTGTGCCCACAGAGAGGGCTCTGAGTGCCACCTCTGGCACCCATGCCATAGGTTCGCCACCACTGTCTTAGGAGGAAAGTGCACCAAAGTCTAAACGTAGAGCCCAACCTAATGCGCGTGTGCGCACACACAGTTTATGTGTCTTCCGTTGTGCATTATTGCAAAGTTGCACACCTGTAAAGAATGTGTGTGCCTCCTGGCCAGGAGTGTGCCACACTCCTCAGATGCTGACCTCTGCATGCACAGGCCCATCTTGGCCCCCTGTCCTTGGGGCTCTGTTTGCCCCCGAATGAAGGGGATGCATCGTGGAAGCTGAACGTGCGCGCTCCCGCAAGATCACCAGTTCTGTTTGCTCGATTCATTGGTCCGTTTTTGTCTCTCTCTTGTGTTCTGTATTCTTTTTATACCATCTGCATTAAAAAGTGCCACTTGTCGTCTTTTGTTTTGTGTTTCAATAAAATGCTTATTTTGGTATTTTCTGTTCTTGTGTTTCAGTTCCTTTGCCATTTTTCCATGTGTTTATTTCAGTCCCATTTTTCTGTTCCCCCCGGCCTTGGTCACGTTCAGCCCCACTGCAGGCAACACACAACTTCAGTTTGGAAGCTATATCCAATCCAATCCAAAAACCTTTATTAGGCATAAACCAGAAGTACCATACGTTCCAAGTACAAAAACAGGATCATTGTTATATAAATCAGTGGTGACGAACCTTTGGCACTCCAGATGTTATGGACTACAATTCCCATCAGCCCCTGCCAGCATGGCCAATTGGCCATGCTGGCAGGGGCTGATGGGAATTGTAGTCCATAACATCTGGAGTGCCAAAGGTTCGCCACCACAGTTATATATCATGTAGAACATCGATTAAAAATGTAGCAACTGCTTCAGAAATTTCTACATGAGGGCTGTTCAATAGCTTAGACATTTTTAGTTTGTCTGAGAGAAACATAAATTCTAGAGGTAGTAAAGCTCCCAGATCCGTTCTAATATCATCATACCTCGAACGGTAAAGCAGGACATGAGGGATGGAGTCCATAGCGTTGGGACAGTACCGACAGCAACGCTCACTTTGTGGGATGTTAAGGAAACGACCTTGAAGATAGACAGAGGGGAATGAGTTGCACCTTGCTCTGGTCATGACCCATCTGCACTTATAATTAACAAGCTGTTCTAAGTATACAGCAGGGCTAGATTTCGGGGGTGTGATCCCAAAGTATAGAGGGGAACAGGAGCTTTGTGCAGCACTCAGGAGAGACTGGTATTCCTGGTCGTACAGTCTGATCTTTAGATGATGGTAAATTTCCGTGGCGGTAAGCATACGAAGAGACTCCCATGAGAAACCCAAGGAGAAGATTTTTCTTTCAATATGGAGCCACCACTTTGAAAGCTGAAGCTCCCTCATTTCTAGCAAAGATAAACTTTTTGGATCTGTGCAGAAGCAGACGCAGCCCAAACTTAAATGTTACAGCCCATGCCCTAGTCTCTAATAAATGTTGCCCTGATTCCAGACAGAGCACACCGTAAGGGACACAATGTGGGGTGCCAAATATCTTATATAGGAAGTTTGATTGGATATGCTCCAGGCTCTTGTGCCAAGCTTGGATCCAGACAGGGAAACCATACAATAGGTACTGGACCACGTTGGCATAAAGAGAAGCTCTTGTAGCCAAGGGGTACAGTGACTGGGTGCAGCGCCTGATTTATGGGGATGGGGGTACTTTGCCTTCTCCGTAGCAATTCTTCGTTTTGTGGCCCAGGGAAATCACAGCTTCATGGCAAATATCGGGGCTCCCCAGCGGGGATCCTGGTACCTGCCTGTTCCCTTGATGCTGGCCAGACTTTTCAGAAATGGGAGTATAGATGTTGCCAGACAAGGGTTGCCGTTGGCTGTCCTCAATTAAATGAAAGAGTTTTCCACTGGAGTTTTAGGACAGTGATGGTGAACCTTTTCGAGACCGAGTGCCCAAATTGCAACCCAAAACCCACTTATTTATCGCAAAGTGCCAACACAGCAATTTAACCTGAATACTGAGGTTGGCTACAAGGCGTGCATTACTCGGGAGTAAGCTTGGTGGTAGCCAGTGGCTTTGCTTTGAAGCAGCCGTGCAACTCTTCCAACGGGTGAATCACGACCCTAGGAGGGTTTACTCAGAAGCAAGCCCCATTGCCAGCAACTGAGCTTACTCCCAGGTAAAGGATCACGCTTTAGTTCTTCGCATGACCATCAGTGGGGTTTAACAGCGCTTAACAAGGTTACCTACACTGCTTCCCCAAAACTAGGTCTTAGGTTTAATGCTAATAATTGAGCCCGGCGGCCCAGGCCAGCCTAGATGTGGGAGGGGGGCACTCTGTTTGCGCGTGCCCACAGAGAGGGCTCTGAGTGCCACCTCTGGCCCCCGTGCCATAGGTTCGCCACCACTGTTTTAGGAGGACAGGCAAGCAACTGGACTTTCCTTAGCATGTGGTCCTGCCCAGGATCTCCACCTTTTCAGGAGGGGGTAGAGGGGGACATTTGGGGGTGGGCACCTCCAGAGACAGCCATTTGCCATTTCTCAGATTTCCAAAAGCGCCCACCGTTCAGAAAGGGAACTCTTGGTGTACGTAGGAGGTTAAGGAGCAGCAGTGGCGTGGGAGGTTACGAGCTCGTGTATCTAATCTGGAGGAACTGGGTTTGATTCCCAGCTCTGCTGCCTGAGCTGTGGAGGCTTCTCTGGGGAATTCAGATTAGCCTGTGCACTCCCACACACGCCAGCTGGGTGACCTTGGGCTAGTCACAGTTCTTCGGAGCTCTCTCAGCCCCACCCACCTCACAGGGTGTTTGTTGTGCAGGGGGAAGGGCAAGGAGATTGTCAGCCCCTTTGAGTCTCCTGCAGGAGAGAAAGGGGGGATATAGATCCAAACTCCTCCTCCTCCTCCTCCTCCTCCAGTTCAAATCTCCGCAGTGGCTCCAGCTGATTTGCCATCAGGAGGGATCTGGATTCCCCTAGAATTGGCCATCAAGTCTCTGTTTAAAAACCTCCGAAGGAGGAGACTCCACCACACTCTGAGGTAGTGAATTCCACGGTCAAACAGCCCTGACGGTCAAGAAGTTCTTCCTGATGTTTAGGCGGAAACTCTTTTCCTTCCCCTTGAACCCATGACTCCTGGTCCTGGTCTCTGGAGCAGCAGAAAACAAGCTTGCTCCCTCACCAACATGACATCCCTTCAGATGACTTTCATGCCCCCCCCCCTTAACCTCTGCTTCTCCAGACTGAACACCCCCAACTCCCTAAGTCTTTCCTCGCAGGGCATGGACTCCAGACCTTTGACCATTTTGGTCACCCTCCTCTGAACCCATTCCAGCTTGTCCATATCCTTCTTGAATTGCAGTGCCCAGAACTGTACACAATATTCCTGGTGAAGTCCGATCAATGCAGAGTAGAGTGGTACAATTATGTCCCTTGATCTTGACACTATACTCCTATTGATACAGCCCAGAATCGCATTGGCTTTCTTGGCCGCTGCATCACACTGCTGACTCGTGCCTGCATGGTGAAAGGGTCCTCAAAAAATGGCTGTAAGGTAAAAACCAAAGCCAAGGAGTCTGGTGCCGGAGCCTTTCTGTCCAAGATGTGGCTTTCTCTGTGCAAGAAGGCAGAGGGGACGAGTCAGGTGGCCAAGAACCCACCAGGTCCAGCAGAAGAATGGGGAGCAGCTTAAAAGTAAAGTTTCAGGGCCCTCAACTAGTTGTGAGAACTGATTGGCCAGGTCTCACAAAGGTTAGGCTGCGGGTTGTCGCCTTTTTTTGACTCTGTGGGCACATCTGGAATCCTGGCACAGCCCAGCAACAAAATGGCCGCTACAGAACGGCAGCTGCACATGCTGTCACAAAATGGCCGCCACAGCTTAACTGTAGTAGCCCTGTGTAGACCCTTGTGTCGTGTTGGCAACCGCAGCCAAAGCAACACTTTAAAAAACCTCCGGCAGTCAATCAGAAACCTTCCTAGTGGGGTGTAGACAGTGGTGGGGTCCAAAAATTTCAGTAACAGGTTCCCCTGGTGGTGGGATTCAAACTGCGGCGTAGCGCCAATGGGACTGGGCGGGGCACGACGGGGGCGTGGCCGGGCATTCCGGGGGCGGGGCATTCCTGGGCGGGGCTGTGGCAAGGACGCAGCCTCTGCGCCGGTCCTTGGGCGGGAAACCAATGCAAGCAGGCGCAGGCTGCCACACACGCCGGTGCACCTCCTGCTAGACTGCTTCAAGTTCTGCGCCCTACTGCTGAGAGGAGGGGCATAAGTAAAGCAGAAATCACGTGGCAAAATCACCCATTAGTAACCCCCTCTCGGCACACACAAATAATGGGTAACCTACTCTCGGGAACCTGTGAGAACCTGCTGGATCCCACCTCTGGATGTAGAGGTTAAAAGCAGGTGGTTTAATTCCCCACACTTCCACACGAGTGGTGGACTCTTACCTGGTGAAGCGGGTTTGTTTTCCTCCCTCCTGCACACAAAGCCTGCTGGGTGGGGGGGGGGGCCACGATGCCCTGAGCGGAGTGGCGGCGGAGGTGCGGCTGGGCCATCAAGAGGGCGTGGTTGGGGTGTGGCGTGGCTTTGTGGGGCGTTCCGTGGCAAGGTGGGCGACACCGTGGCAGGGGTGCAGGGCAGTTTCCCCTCACTCCGCCTCTGCTTGGCCAGTTCTCTCTGAACTCTCTCAGCCCAACGACCTCACAAAGTGTCTGCTGGGGGGAGAGGAAGAGAAAAGAGCTTGTAAGCATCCTTGAGACCTCTTAGGAGCAGCAGTGGCGTAGGAGGTTAAGAGCTCGTGTATCTAATCTGGAGGAACCGGGGTTGATTCCCCGCTCTGCCGCCTGAGCTGTGGAGGCTTATCTGGGGAGTTCAGATTAGCCTGCGCACTCCCACACACACCAGCTGGGTGACCTTAGGCTAGTCACAGCTTCTCGGAGCTCTCTCAGCCCCACCTACCTCACAGGGTGTTTGTTGTGAGGGGGGAAGGGCAAGGAGATTGTCAGCCCCTTTGAGTCTCCTGCAGGAGAGAAAGGGGGGGATATAAATCCAAACTCCTCCTCCTCCTCCTTCTTCTTATGGTTGAGAAAAAATGGGTACAAATCCAAACTCTTCCTGTTTGGCAAAAGCCCCGCCTGATCCCCCACCCACTTCCTAACATACTTTGAGCAAGTAATTCTTGGTTTGACACAGATTGTAGGAACCTAAAAAATGAGTTGAGGTCTATGGTGAGAGCCTATAAGGTTAAACCCCTTCTGACAAGCTCCTCATAGAAATGAGGAAGGCCGAGAACAAATATAAATCCTCAAGACAAATCAAAAAGGAACAAACTATATTAGATGCTGGGGAACAGCTTAATTTAGCTGTGGGCTCTAAGAATACTGCGCTGTTCTGGAAATTGACATCTAAATGCTCATGAAAACCGTCCTCGGTTGCTACAATCCCTCCAGATGTTTGGGAAACTTGCGATAAAGCTCCTAACATACTTGGCAGGCGCAAGGGAAAATGCTGGGCTCTCTCTCTCTCACTGGGGAGATAAGAACATAAGAACAAGCCAGCTGGATCAGAACAGAGTCCATCTAGTCCAGCTCTCTGCTACTCGCAGTGGCCCACCTGGTGCCTTTGGGAGCTCACCTGCAGGAGCTGAAAGCAAGGGCCTTCTGCTGCTGCTGCTGCTGCTCCCGAGCACCTGGTCTGTTAAGGCATTTGCAACCTCAGATCAAAGAGGATCAAGATTGGGAGCCAGAGATCAACTTTTCCTCCATAAATCTGCCCAAGCCCCTTTGAAAGCTATCCAGGTGAGTGGCCATCACCACCTCCTGTGGCAGCATATTCCAAACACCAATCACACGTTGCGTGAAGAAGTGTTTCCTTTTATTAGTCCTAATTCTTCCCCCCAGCTTTTTCAAGGAATGCCCCCTGGTTCTAGATGATCATGAATGCAGCGGCTCAGGCTAATCTCTGTAGGGTTGAGGGGCCCCAACGTCTGTGGTGCTGCTGCCCCCCCCAAAGAAAAAGAAGACAGTTCCTATGATACCCGGGGGCCATGAGGCTCCATCCTGTTCTATCTGGCAGTCACTAAGTCACATAAAGTCTTTAGGGATGGGGCGGTCTCCTTCACTGATGGGAGTGCTGAGGGCAGTTAGGGCTGCCAACTTCCAGTCGGGACCTGGAGATCTGGAATTGCAAGTGCCCTCCGGGTTACAGCTCCCCTGGAGGGCCAATTCTATGTTATGATGCCCGTCTTCTCTCCTCAGAGCTCCAGGACAAAACCGATCTCTAATTGGTCGATTCCGCGCTTGCGTTATCGACCTAAGTTCGACCTGCGTTCGACCTAAGTGCTCCGCACAACCACTGGGATCGGCGTGGTTTTGTACCAGCTTCGCCCCGTGTAACGGTCAAATTTCCGACTCCAGTTGGGAACGACTACTTTTTCAGGGAACCCCGCTCGAACTCAGCTCGATTCCAGTAAAGTGCGGAATCTCTGGTGCCAGGAGTCCCCCATTCAGCCAATCACAGCTGAGTGTTTCGGGCATGCGTACAGCTGGCCAATCAAAAATCGCCACCTTCGTCCCTCCATTCCTTTGGCAGATTTTTTTATAATGTGTGTGGGGATAGACGGAACATGGCCGTAGAACAGGAGCCAATCGGAATGGAGCACAGGATGATCCCGCTCTCCGAGCTGGGATCAAGCTGGTTGCAGTGGGGAACAACAGTGGCTTCGACCTAGGTCAGTTCCCTTCTCAGGGAACTGGGTCGAGCCTATTTCACTCGTGTGCGGAATCGCCCATTGAGGCCTGGAGAACTCCCGGACTTAGAACGTGCTCCAAAAAACATTTCCCCCTTAAGAAAACGGCCCCTCTGGCAGACCTACTCTATGGCATGCTAACCAGCCGAGATCTCTCTCCTCCACAAACCACACCTTTCTCTGGGTCCACCATAGAATGTCCAGAGTTTCCCAGCCCAGAGTGGCCCCTCCAGATACAGAGGATGCCAACGTGGTTCCCTTGGTGAGGACCACTGGCGTTGGAAGAACGGCTCTCTGACCCTCTCCCTTCCCTTTCAGATATCACGGAAGCCATTTTCGACTTCATCCAGAAGAGCCGGAAGATGATCGTGGTGCTGAGTCCCGACTACTTGCTGGAGAAGAGCATCAGCATGCTGGAGTTCAAACTGGGCCTCCTCTGCCAGAACCACATTGCCACCAAACTGGTCGTGGTCGAGCACCGGCCGCTCCTGCGGGCCCACCCCAGCATCCAGCAGCTGAAGGACTCGGTGGCCTTCGTGACGTGGAAAGGGGAGAGGTCCAAGCGGCCCGGCTCCAAGTTCTGGAAGGCCTTGCGCCTCGCCCTGCCCCTGAGGAGCCTGAGCACCACCAGCTCCCCGTGGAACGAGAGCTGCTCTTCCCACTCCGACGTGAGCCTGGACCACGTCCAGAAGAAGAAAGGCCGCTTGAAAGGGCAGGCTGACGAGCAGGGCTCCCGGTCGGGCATCCCCGTTCAACGAGGGCTGCCCCCTTTGCCCCGAGTCAAGGCCAAAGGCCACCCCAAGCCATTCCTTGCTTGCCGATGTTGCGTGGCCTACTGCGACGGGAACCACAAACTCAGCAGCCAGAGCCATGGGGTGGGCAAGCCCAAGCGGCAGGTGCAGTCCCGCAAGGCCTTTGTTGGGGAACCAACGGGACCCCAGCACCAGACCAGCGCCAAACTCCCTCCTGCAGCCTCACAAACACCAGCCCTTGGTCTCCACCAGTACTCAGACTTGTCCAACAATAATGACTTCTACGTGCTCTAGCCAACGGCTTGCAAGCTCTCCTCCTCAGCCCTCAGGTGCAGAGAGCAGGAGAGGATGACTTCCCCCGACAGTGACAGACAACAACAACCCTGCTTGATATGCAGAGTTGTGCAGGTGACTTGTGTGGGCCTGGTGGGTCAGTCCATCCCACAGACCTTCATGAAGGTAGAGGTGGCCCACCAGCAGCTCCTGGCTCAAAGAACGGAAGAGTTTTAAGTGTTATTTTCAAGTGGTTCTTCAAGGGTCTCTAAATACATGATGGGAATCAGAAATTTTTCCAGGGGAGAACAGAAGAGGGCGAGCAGGATGATCTGAAGGTTGGGGCACCTTCCTTATAAGGACTGGCTGAAGACTCTGGGATTTTTGATTTAGAAAAGAGACGACTAAGGGGGAACACGATAGAGGTTTATAGAATTGTGTACCAGGTAAAGAGAGTCGACACAGAGTCTTTCCCCACTACAGAAGGGAGCTAAGGTCGACTCGGTTCCCTTCAGTGGAGGGCGATTCCAGGCTGTCCCCACAGCAACTGAGTTGGCCCCCTGGAACCAAGCTAAGTGGGCGGGATCATCTTGGTGCCTGTTTCGTTCCTCAATCGTGATTGGCGCTTGTGTTACGGCGGGAAACGGGAGCGTTATTTTTTTTTTACAGTTTTTACAGTTTACAGTTACATGCGCTTTCTGCCCGCCACGACTCTCCCGTTCTGCGCATGCCACAAAAGCGGCTCGTGATTGGTTGAACGGATGAGGTGTCCTTTCGATGCTTCCCCACTTCGAAGCTTGGAAGCGGTATCGACCTTGTTCCGGCAGAAAAGTGTAGTTCATAACTGCGACAAGGATGTTGCAGTTCTGAGTGGGCGGAACTGAGACAAAACAATGTTGAGCTTGGGGGCAGTGGGGATTCACTGAGGCGAACCTAGGTAGAAACCAGTTCAACTCTGTCAGTGGGGAAAGTCCCACACTTTTCCTTCCTCTTCTAAAATGGAAGACATCGGGGGAATCTTATGAAGCTGATGGGCAGTAGATTCAGGACAGGCAAAAGGAAATACTTCTTTGTACCAGGAGTGGTTGAGATGTAGAGGCCGTCAACCAACCTCTAAAATACCAGCCGAGAGGGCAACGTCAGGGGAAGCCCTTGGCCCCGGTGCCCTGCGGTTGGACCTCCAGAGAAGCTGGTTGGCTACAGCGTGAGACAGGATGCTGGGCGATGGACCTTTAATGGTCTAATCCAGCAGGCCTCTTCTGCTATTTGTATGAGTGAGACATGGATGAGAAAGTTAGTATCAAAGAAGAGGTCTATCCTAAGCTTATTGTGGGAGGCGTTTTATGTGGGTAACAGTGAGGCCCAGATGCAGATAAGTTCTTTAAAATGTGAGATTTGCGGCCAGCGGCTGCATGTCAGTCAAGGGCTGCATCAGGAAAAGCAGGAAGATTATTTTGGTGAAAGGGAAATATAGAATTTCTTCTTCTTCTCTTCTTCTTCTCCCCTTCCTCCTCCTCCTTTTCTTCTTCTTCTTCTTCTTCTTCTTCTTCTTCTTCTTCTGCTTCTGCTTC
This sequence comes from Sphaerodactylus townsendi, assembly GCF_021028975.2. Lineage (NCBI taxonomy): Eukaryota > Metazoa > Chordata > Lepidosauria > Squamata > Sphaerodactylidae > Sphaerodactylus > Sphaerodactylus townsendi. The sequence continues at coordinate 112,952,053 of NC_059432.1, read as the reverse complement.
TTCTTCTTCTCTTCTTCTTCTCTTCTTCTTCTCCCCTTCCTCCTCCTCCTTTTCTTCTTCTTCTCTTCTTCTTCTTCTCCCTTTCCTCCTCCTTTTCTTCTTCTGCTTCTGCTTCTTCTTCTTCTCTTCTTCTTCTCCCCTTCCTCCTCCTCCTTTTCTTCTTCTTCTTCTTCTTCTTCTTCTTCTTCTTCTTCTTCTTCTTCTTCTTCTCTTTCTCTTCTCCTCTTCTTCTTCTGCTCTTCTTTTCTCCTCCTCTTCCTCCTCCTCCTCTTCTTCTTCTTCTGGTGTGGGGGGATTTTTACACTGGAGATATACATTCTGATTTTGTGATGGCTCGTTTGGAACGATGTCAGATTTTCACTTTGCTGCCGTTGCCATTTTTGATAATAAATAATGTAAAAGCCCACTCTTTTAAAAAGAAGCAAATGGATTTTTGAAGGCAGGGATAACTCCACAACCTTTGAAATAAAACTGTTTGAAATTAAACTTTCATTTCTGTGAATGATTTAACCATACCTCAGTGTTCTGGTTTCTCAAAGGACTGCACCTCGGGAGTGACGTGGAAAATTGCATGCCTTCGTGAGGTGGGAAGGGCTAAAGAAAATCCAGTTTTTCAGAAATATTATGTAAACCAATTTTCTGATAGTGCCAGATTTCAAAAATTCTGACATTCACCTGGCAGCATATAAGGTTCACGTGTGCCTGCATGCAGTATTCATTCCGCCCCAGTAGGGTTTGGGACCACAATGAACTATGATATATGACCAGTGGTGGGATCCAAAATTTTTAGTAACAGGTTCCCATGGTGGTGGGATTCAAACAGTGGCGTAGCGCCAATGGGGCTGGGCGGGGCACGGCGGGGGCGTGGCCAGGCATTCCGGGGGCGGGGCATTAATAATTTCTCTGTTACTGTAAAAAACTCTTACTGCAAAAAAAAAAGTTCCTAATTTCCAGCTGGTATCTTTCTGTCCATAATTTAAACTCATTATAGCCAGTCCTATCGTCTTCTGCCAACAGAAACAACTACTTCTCCTCTAACTGACTGCCTGTCAAATACTTAATACTTTCAAATACTTAATTTTTGTTCTAGAAATCAAAAGAAGGAGACTTTCCTTAAACAAGGAACTTTGCCATATTTCTAAAACATGTTTTTAAAACAGCCCAACAGGGAGAAATATCCCGTTTTCTACCTTCGCTAACCAGCCACATAGGAAACGACAGGACTTTATGCTTTTTGGACCTAATGGAATTTCTAACGGAAAAGCAGACCCCAATTAGTAACCCACTCTCGGCACAAACAAATAATTAGTAACCCACTCTCGGGAACTGGTGAGAACCTGCTGGATCCCACCTCTGCATATGACCCTCTCGACTTTGCAATGGTAGGATTGATAACAGAGCCTCCCCAAACAGCAGGCATGAAACAAGTGACCACCAGCCACAGGTGTATTGGAGGGAAATGGCACCCAGGGGCAACACCTATTCTGGGTGCCCCCCTGCCCCCGCGCCCCCTGGCATTATATCCCACCCTCATCCCCCACACACACACTCTGCCGTCCCCAGCCCCAAATCTCTAGGAATTTCCCACCCTGGAGTTATTTGCAGCTGACCTTCTGTTGCAGACCCCTCCCCCCCTTCATGCTTGGCTATTGAACAAAAGTTTCAGCGGGATCCACAGTGGGTCCACAAAGGGCCCAGTCCAAGTGTTCTTGTAACCCCCCATGCTCAGAATGGGTTGACCCAGAAAGGGGTGGAGACTCAAAGCAGCAGGAGGCTGCAGAGCTCATGTAGTTTGGAGGAGACGAGGCGACCAGACTCGGACCTTGATTGGTATAATCAGCACACTCTCTTTTTGAACTGTTTCCATCCAGCAGACGAGACAGGTCTATCAAAACTAGGACAAAGAGGCTTAGAGACAGCTTCTGCTCTAGAGCTGTGGCGATGCTGAACTCCGCGGCTTCGTGTTGATGTGTTTGGGGCTGTGTAGGGATGGGTGGAGGGAGGGGAAAGTGAGGATGGGGTATGAGTCTGAAATTGTGTGCATCGAGGAATGCTGCTGTAAATTTCGTTGTGCGTGCACAATGACAATAAAAATGCTTATGCTTATAAGCCCTTAACACCTTGTTAAGGTTTTTTTGTGGTTGTAATGGGTGAGAGTTCTCCTGGAAACCTTCACCATGTTGAATCCTGTTCACCAAGCCCTGGGAGTCTTCAGAAGCCAACCCACTTGCAAGAAGAAATGGACCTGGCATTACAAGACTGTAACTAGAAGGACTTGAAAATGCAACCTGAACAGGGCCTTGAAGTGTGATGTTAAATGTTGATGTTAGATGTTAAGAAAGTAAACCATTTTGGGTTTTTTTTTTAATTTGTGGTTGCAAACCCATTCCAAGTTCTGCCCCACAGAACCCACAGACAGAGGTTACATTCTCACTGCAATCAATCCTGAAGAGGTGGCGATAGAGGCCTCTGGCTCCTTTACCCCTGGCCGCTCAAACAGTATTGCTCACTTTAATGGCAATACGTTCCTGATTTTGAATGCAATCCAAACAAATTGGGCTTTTAAGTGTGATTTCAACATTTTCATGCTGTTAGAGTTTTCCTTCCTGGAAAACAGGCTATTGAAGGGCTAGTAAGAATCTTTCTAATGCTGTCCCACCTCTTGCCATCGAATAGAATGTGCCCGAGTGACACCAGGGATCCATCATTACATACACGTAAACACCCTCCAGTCGGGATTCCTCCTTCAGGTATGAAATCTCCTTCTTCTTCTTCTTCTCGCGGAATGCTGGCAGGGGATGATGGGAACTGTAGTCCATAACATCTGGAGGGCCGCGAGTTTGACACCTGTGCTCCAGATGTATTCAGTCAGAACATACCTGTCCAAAGGGACCTGCAACATAACCCTCTCTCCCTCCATGCCAAGGGAGTTTGTCTTCCTTGTTCTCCCATCCCACCGTGGGTCCTGAAGCAGAGGTGGGATCCAGCAGGTTCTCACAGGTTCCCGAGAGTAGGTTACTAATTATTTGTGTGTGCCGAGAGGGGGTTACTAATGGGTGATTTTGCCTTGTGATTTTTGCCTTAGCTACGCTCCTCCTCTCAGCAGCAGAGCGCAGAACATGAAGCAGTCTAGCAGGAGGTGCACCGGCATGTGTGGCAGCCTGCGCCTGCGTGCATTCGTTTCCCACCCAAGGACCGGCGCAGCGGCTGCGTCCTTGCCACAGCCCCGCCCAGGAATGCCCCGTCCCCGGAATGCCCAGCCACGCCCCCGTCGTGCCCCGCCCAGCCCCATTGGCGCCACGCCACAGTTTGAATCCCACCACCATGGGAACCTGTTACTAAACTTTTTGGATCCCACCACTGTCCCGAAGTCTTCGGGAGATATAGTCCCACCCCTGACAGACCCTGAGTCTCCAACTCCCTTCTAGGTGTTAAAGTGCGCATAAAGTGTGAGAGGCCCACTTCGTTCTCTCTGGCCAAGACGGCCATTTGCATTTTCAAAGCTTTGATGGAGGTCTGAAAGCAGCTGGCGTTCTCCTTCCTGCCAAAGAGAGAAAAACCTTTAAAACTTAAAAGTGGAGTATGTGTCGAGCCCAAACCTCAAAATAAAATACATTTCTCCACACCCCCTGAAAACCCGTGCTAGAGAGAAAAAAACATGTCTGCAGTGGGAGAAACAGGAGCTAGAAAAGTCCTAAATTGAAAAGGATACACTTTACCAGGTCCAAGAGGGATCAGGAGGGAACTCAGCTTAGTCTACAATTATAGCTGTAATTATATTATTACAGACATTTTTCTCATGCAGTCCATGAGACTGTAAGTTGAGGTTAAAATCATTTAGGAATTAGAGATGCCGTGAACTTTGCAGCTGGCAAGGTCAATTGGAAAAATACCAGAGGTCGGTCATGAGCTTTGCTTCACATCTGTCTATCTCAGTGATGGCAAACCTATGGCATGGGTGCCAGAGGTGGCACTCAGAGCCCTCTCCGTGGGCACGCGCAGAGTGCCCCCCCCCCACATCTAGGCTGGCCTGGGCCACTGGGCTAAATTATTAGCATTAAACCTAAGACCTAGTTTTGGGGAAGCAGTGTAGGTAACCCCATTAAGCACTGTTAAACCCCACTGATTTTCATGCGAAGAACTCAAGCACGATCCTTTACCTGGGAGTAAGCTCAGTTGCTGGCAATGGGGCTTGCTTCTGAGTAAATCCTCCTAGGGTCGTGACTTACCCATTGGAAGAGTTGCACGGTTGCTTCAAAGCAAAGCCATCGACTACCACCAAGCTTACTCCTGAGTAACGCACGCCTCGCAGCCAACTGTTTTTTCTAAACTAAAACCTCAGTATTCAGGTTCAATTGCCGTGTTGGCACTTGGCGATAAATAAGTGGGTTTTGGGTTGAAATTTGAGCACTCGGTCTCGAAAAGGTTCGCCATCGCTGGTCTATCTGCTGCCAAACAGCTGCTCAAAAACTTTGGATCAGGTAATCAAATAATGTATTGTTGAAGGTTTTCACAGCCAGAATCACTGGGGTGCTGTGTGATTTCCAGGCTGTATGGCCGTGTTCTAGTAGCATTTTCTCCTGACGTTTCACCTGCATCTGTGGCTGGCATTTGCTTTACTACCATCAGATCCTCCGAAGATGCCAGCCACAGATGCAGGTGAAACGTCAGGAGAAAATGCTACTAGAACACGGCCATACAGCCTGGAAATCACACAGCACCCCAATCACATAATGGTAATCAAATAGTGGGCTCTGCTATTTGCAGTAGCGTAGGAGGTTAAGAGCTCGTGTATCTAATCTGGAGGGACCGGGTTTGAGTCCCAGTTCTGCCGCCTGAGCTGTGGAGGCTTATCTGGGGAATTCAGGTTAGCCTGTGCCCTCCCACACACGCCAGCTGGGTGACCTTGGGCTAGTCACAGCTTCTCGGAGCTCTCTCAGCCCCACCCACCTCACAGGGTGTTTGTTGTGAGGGGAGAAGGGAAAGGAGATTGTCAGACCCTTTGAGTCTCCTACAGGAGAGAAAAGGGAGATATAAATCCAAACTCCTCCTCCTCCTCCTCCTCCTCCTCTTCTTCTTCTTCTTCTTCTTCTTCTTCTTCTTCTTCTTCTTCTTCTTCTTCTTCTTCTTCTTCTTCTTCTTCTTCTTCTGTTTCTTCATAAGGCTGTGCAAAAATGTGCATGTACACAATACGCTCAATAACGAGGACTTAAATGAAACCAATAGTAAACCCTCTGAAAAAAAACCAGTGTTCCTTCATCATCCCCAGTTGAGTGATTTGTTCCTTTTTAATTTAAATGATTGGGTGCTGACGGGCATTCAGCAGCAAGGACTCCGGGGGAGGTAAAAATTAGAAATCTTGCTGAGCTGCAAGAATATATTCATGCCGCAGCGGTGTCAATGGCACCGTGCCGTACCGTTTGAGCATGTGAAAAGTGACTTTGGAACAGGCTCGAACTATTCGTGAGCAGCCGAACAGATGGATGGTAAATCGGCTCCCTGCTTATGATTGTCAAACAGAATGTGAGTGCAACGGGCAGGTATTTGAAGAACCCTGCTGTGAAATGATATTTGGGGAAGGGAATTGCTAGACTGGAGTTCAGCAGCACCTTAGAGATCAATTTTGAGGGTGTGAGCTTTCAAGAGTCAAAGATCCCTTCGGCTCCTGAAAGCTCAGACTACTCCGGAAATCTTGTTGGTTTCTCAACTGCTGCTAGAATCTAGCTATTCTACCGAAGAACAACACAGCTTCCCTCTGAAACGGTTACAGGATCATCATAAGAACATAAGAACAAGCCAGCTGGATCAGACCAGAGTCCATCTAGTCCAGCTCTCTGCTACTCGCAGTGGCCCACCAGGTGCCTTTGGGAGCTCACATGTAGGATGTGAACGCAATGGCCTTCTGCGGCTGTTGCTCCCGAGCACCTGGACTGTTAAGGCATTTGCAACCTGAGATCAAGGAGGATCAAGATGGGTAGCCATAGATCGACTTCTCCTCCATAAATCTGTCCAAGCCCCTTTTAAAGCGATCCAGGTGAGTGGCCGTCACCACCTCCCGTGGCAGCATATTCCAAACACCAATCACACGTTGCATGAAGAAGTGTTTCCTTTGATTAGTCCTAATTCTTCCCCCCAGCATTTTCAATGGATGCCCCCTGGTTCTAGCATTGTGAGAAAGAGGGAAATATGTCTCTCTGTCAACGTTTTCTACCCCATGCATGATTTTATAGACTTCAATCATATCCCCCCTCAGACGTCTCCTCTCCAAACTAAAGAGTCCCAAACGCTGCAGCCTCTCCTCATAAGGAAGGTGCTCCAGTCCCTCAATCATCCTCGTTGCCCTTCTCTGCACTTTTTCTATCTCTTCGATATCCTTTCTGAGATGTGGCGACCAGAACTGAACACAGGACTCCAAGTGCGGTCGCACCACGGCTTTATATAAGGGCATGACAATCCTTGCAGTTTTATTCTCAATTCCTTTCCTAATGATCCCCAGCATAGAGTTTGCCTTTTTCACAACGAACCACAGCGTTGGAAGAGACCACAACAGAATGAGGAGGGGCTGCCAGAATACTGGATGGCACGGAGCGTAAACAACGTTCTCACATTCGGAACAAATGAAGAGGTCAGGATAACATAGAAGAGAAAACTGGGAACTCAAGTGCCCTGAGGCATGCACGTAGGTATGGGGGGGGGGTTTCTCGGGTTTGCAACCCCCCCCATTCATGTCCGAAGCTCCGCCCACCCGTTTGTGGGTTTTTAAAACGTTTTAGTGCTTTTTCAGTTTTTGGCCTACAGGGGGCGCACTGTTTGGGCTAGCAGCACCAAACTTTCAGGGATTGTTTAGGGGACTCTCCACATGATACTACCCGGGTTTGGTGAGGTTTGGTTCAGGGGATCCAAAGTTATGGACTCCCAAAAGGGGTGCCCCCATCCCCCATTGTTTCCAATGGGAACTAATAGAAGATGGGGACTACACCTTTGAGGGTCCATAACTTTGGACCCCCTGAACCAAACTTCACCAAACCTGGGTGGTATCATTAGGAGAGACTCCTAAGGATACCCTGAAAGTTTGGTGCTTCTAGCTTAACCATTGCACCCCTGACCGCAGCCACCCCCCAAATTTCCCCAGATTCTCCTTTTAAATCCACCCCCTTTGGCATGGATTTAAAGGGAGAATCTGAGGTCCTCAGTTTAGAAGAAGAAGAAAAGTTTGGATTTATATCCCCCCTTTCTCTCCTGTAGGAGACTCAAAGGGGCTTACAATCTCCTTGCCCTTCCCCCCTCACAACAAACACCCTGTGCGGTAGGTGGGGCTGAGAGAGCTCCGAAAAGCTGTGACTAGCCCAAGGTCACCCAGCTGGCGTGTGTGGGAGGGCACAGGCTAACCTGAATTCCCCAGAGAAGCCTCCACAGCTCAAGTGGCAGAGCAGGGAATCAAACCTGGTTCCTCCAGATTAGAATGCACCTGCTCTTAACCACTACGCCACATTGAAAGTGATCCACCCCCAAACAGCATCCCTTTCAATGTTTTTTAACTAGGGACCCCAGATTCTCCCTTTAAGGTGGATCTAGTTTAAACACCATTGAAAGTGATGCTGTCTGGGGGTGGATTCCTGCATCACAGCGGCTGCCCCGGGGCGGGGGGGGGCGGGGGGGGCGGGGCGGGGCGCAAAACTCAGATTTTGCACCAGGCTCCATTTTCCCTCTATGCCTCAGCCCAGAGGGAAGGGGCAGGGGAGGGCAGGGCAGGGGAGTCTGCCATCCCCGACCTCAGAGAGCTGCTTTTATAAGCGCTAGGCCAGGGGCGGGGCTTGGGGAGGCATGGCCATGCCTTGGGGCGGGAGTGGGTGTGGCCCCCCCCAACCCCCCCCCCATAAAAAATCTATACCTAAGTCCCTGCCCTGAGGACGTTGAGGAAGGAAATCAAACCTGAGAAACTCCCTCTGCAAACTTACACTTGCTGGATATATTTTTGCAGCCCTACCTCTGTCCGTCTGTGCTGATCTGCTCTGGCCTGAAAGTACCCTGAAGTTTCCTTCATGGCAGGCTTTCCTGAAGCTCCTTCTCCATCCGAAACCGAGCTTTGGAGAATGATCTGAATTCTTTCCCTCATTGTTCATAACCCGTTTAAGACACGGTGGGCTGCAAACTTGTACTCCATTTGCTCTCTGTGCCCCTGGCTGACTCTCACCTAGAATCAAAGTGTTGGACAAGACCACAAGGGCCATCCAGTACATCCTGCCATGCAGCAATGTTACCGCTGTTGCTCAAGTAACAATAAGTGATTTCAGCTCAGCAACGTAATGAGGCGCAGGAAGCCGGCATTCTTCAAAGCAAAGGATTTTATTTGGAGGTGATGGTCACAGCTCGGGCAGGAGAATCGCGCCTTGCAAACAAGCGCAAGAACTTTTATTCGCCAACATCAAAGGGGCAAAGGGGCAGGTAGAAAGGGGAGGTGAGGGGGCAAGTCCCTCACCAAACACCAATAAGAAAACAACAATACAAACGGAAGATACAATTACAACTTTTGTGAATGGGATCACGAAATCCCGCTGTCAAAACGTCTTCCCGCGAGAACTCACAATGGTGCTGAAGGGAGAGCAGATAAGGTCCATTCAGAGAATCTGGGTGGGCTTGCTACTGCACCCAGCTATCTCCTTTATCAGATGGCTGTTTCCTTCAGTTACGTCCTGAGGCTCCCGCGCCTCAGCTCCGCAACAAAAGAGAGTTCAAATTGTCCATTGGTGGTCCCTGTGACCATTTTGATCACCTTCCTTTGGACCAGTTCCAGCTTATCAACATCCTTCTTGAATTGTGATGCCCAGAACTGGACACAGGGTTCCAGGTGAGGTCTAACCAATGCAGAGTAGAGAGGTACTATTATTTTCCTCAGTCTGGAGTATATACTCCTTTTGATGCAGCTCAGAATCACATTGGCTTTCTTAGCTGCCACATCGCATTAGGTTTGGAATGATGCATGTCTGAGTTTTCCTCCAGTTTTGTGGAATCTGCTCTAGCTGAAGGTAGCAAGTTCTACCACCAGGTGATCAGGTGCCCAGCTACACAAGCTCAGCCATTCGGGATAAATGGACTTGTTACCTTTAAAAGAAACTTTTAGAAGCCTGATGAACACCATCCGTCAGGACATCCAGAATATTTAATATTTCCAGAAATAGGCCCCACACACTTGTTATGGCTTGGGGGATTTTCTTCTCGTTTTTAATAATCATGGACTAGACAAAAATGATTAATAAGAAAATCCATCTGCGCTGGGCATTACCGAAGCGTAAAATTAAAACTATTTGAGAGGGCCAGAAATAGCCGAAAAGTGGGGGGGACGGGAGAATATCAATAAGATCTAAATTATTTTAAAATGGGGGGTAGGGGCAAGAGGACGAGCTATTTCTGGGAGAGCGTTGTTGGGTAAAACAGTTGCCGTTTTCTTCTGGTGTCATTGCCTTTCGGAGCGACTGGCTGTTTCTGAGCGCCCCCCCCCCCAATACACACACACACCCCTTCTTGGGGAGACAAAATCCAGTCCATCTATTTTCCCCGCTCAGAGCATGATTAATGATTTCCTACATAGCTGGCGAGTGAAACGTCTTCCCAGTGAATCGACAATGGATGCCAGAAGGTCGCCGGGAGCTGTATTTTGGAACAGGAATGTGGAGATGCTATTTTTGTGCCATTCCCCAGCCATGACATTCTCTCACAAAACAGTGTGTGCACAGTCCCGACACACGAATACGCTAGAAATAGGCCTTGCCTCTGCCCCCGGGAAGTAGATTTTATACATTGCATCCATTAAGAGCATCTCTCAGACATAAAAGAAAACCCAAAGCCTTTCAGAGAAGCAGATGTCCCCTTCCACCCTCCATCTCCCCACCCCCCGGATTCCACCCACATCCTCAGGGAACAGGATGTGAAGAGCCCCCATCTATGCAAGGCGGGAGGAAGGCCAAGACCATGGGCTGGGAAGAGCCGTGAAGCCCAGTAATCTTGAGGAGCTGATGTCAAGCAGATTTGGGCCTTTCTGAAGAAGAAGGAGGAGGAGGAGGAGGAGGAGGAGGAGGAGGAGGAGAAGGAGAAGATGAGGAGGAGGAGGAGGAGGAGGATTTATATCCCCCCTTTCTCTCCTGCAGGAGACTCAAAGGGGCTTACAATCTCCTTGCCCTTCCCCCCTCACAACAAACACCCTGTGAGGTGGGTGGGGCTGAGAGAGCTCCGAGAAGCTGTGACTAGCCCAAGGTCACCCAGCTGGCCTGTGTGGGAGTGCACAGGCTAATCTGAATTCCCCAGAGAAGCCTCCACAGCTCAGGTGGCAGAGCTGGGAATCAAACCTGGTTCCTCCAGATTAGAATGCACCTGCTCTTAACCTCCTACGCCACTGCTGCTCCTAGGCTGATGATGGGGTGTGTGTGTGCAATGTTAGTTCTTGCCCCAGGCGCCATTTTCTGGACCTACACCCCTTTGAAGGGCAGCAGCATTCAGACCATGGCACAGCCTGGGTCCCATTCGGATGTGTCTGTGTGGTGGTGTGTGTGTGTTTATGGTGCTACCATTTAAGTGGGTCAATCATTGTCCAAAGGATCCCATTCCTGCTTAATATTTAGCTTCAAATGAAGGGAACGGTCATTCCGAGGCACGCCTTTTGTGTCCTGGTCCTGAGGAACAAAGTTAATAGTGGTTGCCCAACGAAGCTGCTTGTACAGCGGGCAAAAATCTAGTAATCAAGTGTCAGTCAGTTTTCAGTTTTATTACGGCCATTAGGCCAGCAAAAAAGAATAGAGAAGAACAAGAAAAAGGAAGAACAATAAACAAAAGAAAAAAACCGAATTTGTACAGAAATCCACGATACAGAAATCCACACAAAGAATATCATCAGCTTGTAGCATTATTACGGTCACCTTCATGTAGTCTGGCTCTTGGTCCCAACATGACTCTTCTCTTACTATATGCCAGCATACAAAATTTAGCTACCTGCTGAGATATAAGAGAAACTCGGTCTTCCAGTAAAATTCTCACAAGAACTGAATCGGAATTCACTCTAGTTAAATTTCTGTACTGGATAAACAATGGATGAATTAAAGCCTCCCTTTCCCCTTTATGGAGTTCACAATGCAATAAAATATGTAATACAGAGTCCACTTCCCCTGAGTTGCAAACACATAGTCTCCTATGTCGTGGAATTTTTTGAAATCTGCCCATTAGATTGTCTGATGGAAAAGCATCAAAACGGGCCCTGGAAAAGGCCCAGCGGCATTTCGTAGATGTTATATTGGACAGGTAAGGGGCAGCCGAGATACCATGTGTGTAGAACAGGGGCGGGGGCACCGAAACGAAGCTCAGAAATGGAAAAGTTTTCCATTAGAGTTGAAATGTGAGTGTGAGAGGGGGGGCGGTTTTCTCAAACTAGTTTTTGTAGCTTGAATTTTCTTGCAGAACTTCACCCTGTTATTCTCCCGCATGTGGCCTCTGCATGTGGAGTCTGGACACCGCATTTGGGGATGAGGGCTGGTAAGCGCGGGACGCGTCTCCCCAATCCCAGCTGGCCACGGGCCGTCCGTCCGTCCGCTTGTGCTCTTCAAGGTCCTGGCTGCCCTTGGCATGAAACTCTGCCAGGCCGAAGGAGCTCCCAAGGGACACGAACCCATGGCCCCGTGGACACCACTTCCTAAGGCAAGACTGGCTTTTTTTTCAGGAGCTGGAAATCACTCTGGATCGACCCTGAGAGAGCAACGGCCGGGGAACGGGGGTCGGAGGGGGTTTGCCCGGCTAGCAACGTGCCCCTTTCAGCTGCGGCCATTTTCCTTGACTATCCTGCAAGCCGGAGGCCTCTGCTTGGTCTTTTTCCAGGTACGGCCGTGTTTTATGGGCTGTGCATTCATTTCGGGCCCTTACACAATTGCTTTGACGGCATCTTTTAAGTGGAGCAATAATTTGACCATTAAAAGGTTTTGACTTCAAGCAGCACAGCACGGAGCGAGAGAAAGACTTTGCTCTCTTGTCTCATCTCTGCATCCTTGGGAAAATGCACTTGGACAAGCGGACCACCCTTTCGCTTGCGGGGAACATTCCCAGAGGATGGCTGCCCCGGAGGGCTGTTGGTGGCCAGCAGACAGATCTGGCACTGGGCAATGCGTTTGATCTCCTTGCACTCCTGCGCTAGTGGGCAAGCTGTACATATTCCACACCTACCTGGATCAGCAGTGGCATAGGAGGTTAAGAGCTCGTGTATCTAATCTGGAGGAACCGGGTTTGATTTCCAGCTCTGCCGCCTGAGCTGTGGAGGCTTATCTGGGGAATTTAGATTAGCCTGTGCACTCCCACACACGCCAGCTGGGTGACCTGGGGCTAGTCACAGCTTCTCGGAGCTCTCTCAACCCCACCTACCTCACAGGGTGTTTGTTGTGAGGGGGGAAGGGCAAGGAGATTGTGAGCCCCTTTGAGTCTCCTGCAGGAGAGAAAGGGGGGATATAAATTCAAACTCCTCCTCCTCCTCCTCCTCCTCCTCCTCCTCCTCCTCCTCCTCCTCCTCCTCCTCCTCTTCTTCTTCTTCTTCTTCTTCTTCTTCTTCTTCTACCTGTAATGTCCTGAAACACCCAAGAATGGCTGCTCTTCAGGTTTTCTAACATCTGCCCCAAACCACAGGAAGACGTCAATATTGCCAAGGAAAACTACCAAATATTAAGCGATTCGCTAATTGTAACACAAAGAAAAACCTGTTCATCTGATTTTTTGTGAATGTGGGTGAAATTATATTGGCCAGACAAGCTGGAGGATAGAAATGAGAGTGGTTGAGCACTCGTCCTGGATTGGAAACAAGGTCGTGGAGGCGCCCCTCACGGAACACTCTGTGCAAAAACGAAGCCCGAATCCCTTCGCTTCTTCATATTGCCAATTGTGGGCGAAAGAAATACACAAACAAAGATACAACAAGGACTGCAAAGAATCAAGACATTTTGCATCCACAGGCTGCAAACTTTATATCCACTGGGGTTTAATTCCAACCTGGAGTGTTCTGCTTTTTATGAACTGTACCGCTTTAATTACCCACACCTGTGAGGAGGTGTGCTGGCAAACGGCATACAAAGAATTGTCACGGCTGTTTTGTCTCAAGGACATTTTTGCGCAAGAGAAAGCATTGCAGAGGCAAATGAAGTCTGACTTGGTAATTGTTCTATGCCTGATCCGGTATTTGTTTTAAAAGGCATTAGAATGGAATTTCTCTGTTGAAATAGGGGCTTACTCGTGTGTATATATTCTTTTTCGGATTTTTGTAAGAACAAGCTTATATGTGACTTACTGAACAAAGTAAGTAGAACAGAAGTCCTGCCTTTCGATACTCTTCATGAATGTGAACAGTAGTATATATATTTACATTGTGGATACCACAGACTCATGAGCCTTTGAAGACTTCCATAGCCAGAACATAGCCAGAAGGTGGTCAGCTCATGTTGGGTTTTCAATATTTAGTTATAATAGCTATCGGAGGAGACTAGAGAAGCCTGTGCCGTAGTCAGTGGTGGGATCCAAAATTTTTAGTAACAGGTTCCCATGGTGGTGGGATTTAAACTGGCGTAGTGCCAATGGGGCTGGGCATGGCACGACGGGGGCGTGGCCAGGCATTCCTGGGCGGGGCTGTGGCAAGGACACAGCCGCTGCGCCAGTCCTTGGGCGGGAAACGAATGCACGCAGGCGCAGGCTGCCACGCACGCCGGTGCATCTCCTGCAAGTTCTGCGCGCTACTGCTGAGAGGAGGGGCGTAACTAAGGCAAAAATCACGTGGCAAAATCACCCATTAGTAACCCCCTCTCGGCACACACAAATAATTAGTAACCTGCTCTCGGGAACCTGTGAGAACCTGCTGGATCCCACCTCTGGCCGTAGTGTTGCCTAATGCTTATCAATGTCTTTGTGTCTGTATGAGAGAAACACCTGAAACTTCAAACAGTTGCTTCCCTTCCACCCCCATCCCAAGCAACTCAAGTGGGAAACTCCTCTTTATTACCTTTGTTTTTTCCAAATAAATCATCCCCACACGACACACACACACATATGCACACCTTGTTCCAAAAACATTATTACTAAATCTTTGCCAGGTGTATCACTATCACGCACAGAAGCCTCCATTAATTTTTTGACAAATTAGATGCAGAGGGAACCACCGGGAACGCCTGTGCGGGGCAAAAGGATGGCTCTCTCTGGGCAGAAGGAACCTGCTCTCGAGGTCTGCCGTTACCGTTTTAGTAGAGACACGGATGTAATAAATTTTCACCTTGCATTCTCCCAGACTGTTACATTAGTTCAATGTTGTACGTGGCAATTTATAACTGGCAGTAAAGCCCGTTGTGCTAAACATTACAATGAGCTCCAAACAGCTGTTGGAGGTTGATGCAGCAAGGAGGCAGGAAGCGTGCAGATCAGCAGCAAACATTGTAAGATGTCGGTTGTTGTGGATTTTCCGGGCTGTGTGGCTGTGGTCTGTTAGACCTTGTTCCTAACGTTATACACAGGACACAATGTATAATAGACTAGGCTGACCAGACGTCCCGCTTTTGGTGGAATAGTCCCACCTTAAAACAATTTGTCCCGTGGGTTTTTTCAAGTGTCCCGGTTTTTGAAAGGCTACCGCACTGCCTTCTGGGGCGCAAGGCAGTGCGACAGCCTCCCGCGCGCGCGGCCGCAGGATCGCACGGCTTTCTGGGGCGCTCCCGTTTCCCGCCCTGCGGCTGCGTGCGCGCGTGCCCGCCCGGTTCACAAAGGTGACCATCTGGTCACCTTATAATAGACTTCTCTCTGTGATACACCTCTGAAGATGCCAGTGACAAATGCAGGCAAAATGTTAGGAACAAGATCCACCAGACCACAGAAAACCCACAACAACCAGTTGAATCCTGCCTTGAAAGCCTTCGACAATATACTGTAAGATGTCTTTGTATACAGTGCTTTTTGTGAAGATTTTGTCAGAATGGGGAAGTAATTTGCTTTGTTCTGGTTCACGGATTTAGCACTTTTACAACAGCAAAGTGTTGGATACTTGACAACACAACATAAAGTTGTGCATGGCTGAAGACTGGTTCTGGCAGGTAGATTCCAACTTTCTGCAATGTTTCACCTTGAGATTTATTAATGACCATAGCAAAGGCAAGTTTAGCAACTGCTCGGGCCCTTTAGCAACAAAACAACTTATATTACCTTAGGGATATGAAATGCAGATCTTCTGAGTAATTAACCAACAACCCATATTTATTTATCTGAAATGCTGGCGAAGAGTGAGATTAAATTAAGTGAAAATAGCCGCAACAAAGAGATCCAGAATCTGCTATGAACTCAAGTCGCCCTGACATTAAGCACCCATTGAAATGTGTGGTCAAATCATGTTTTCAAAAACACACATTTGTGTTCAGTCACTCATTTGTACTCTTGCACAATTGTAATCAGGGAGTGTTTTGAGCTGCATTGTGTTTCTAGTCCCAAATGCACAGCTGAGATGTTATGGCAGTTAGGGAGAACCGTGTCGTCGGGGGAGGAGAGGATTATTTCCCCCCCCCCTTTCCCCAAAGCAGAATGGAGCACAGCGTTTCTCTTAGCTCAGCTGTGGCAGCTGCACGCAAGCAGTGGTGGTGTTTGTTGCTGTTTCTATGTTGTGGGTGAGCCCTGGGCCCCAATCCGTGTGTGAAGCTGGTCTCTTTCTGTCCATAATTTAAACTCATTCTAGCAAGTCCTATCGTCTCCTGCCAACAGAAACAACTACTTCTCCTCCAATTGACTGCCTGTCAAATACTGAATACTTTCAGATACTTCATTTTGTTTCTAGAAATCAAAAGGAGACTTTCCTTAAACAAGGAACTTCACCATATTTCTAAAACATGTTTTCAAAACAGCCCAACAGGGAGAATTATCCCGTTTTTTGCCTTCGCTAACCAGCCACATAGGAAGCAACAGGACTTCATGATTTTTGGACCTAATGGGATTTCTAACGGAAAAGCAGATCCAATTAGTAACCCCCTCTCGGTACACACAAATAATTGGTAACCCACTCCCGGGAACTGGTGAGAACCTGCTGATCCCCCCTTTGGTGGGGAGTCAAACCTGGTTCTCCAGATTAAAGCTGCTGCTCTTCACCAATACACCACACTGGCTGAGCATCCCTGGAGACGCTACAAGGAACCGAATTCTTTGCATGAGAAGTAAACAATTTACCTGTGAGTCAAATCTCTTTCCTTCCTGAAGGATCTGGAAGCCCCCCCCCCCCCCGCCCCCCGGCCACTGGCCAAAGCAGCATATAGCAAGCCTAAAAACAGGAGTCTCCTCCTGTCCTGCCCCTTTTCCTGGCCGGGCCGAGCAGAGGCAGCCGGGGAGCCTGCAAAGGAGAGCCCAGCCGGCCTTCCAGCGGACGCAGATCCAATGGTGCCCTCTGCTGCTCAAAACCTGCTGCATGGCTAAAAGAAGTTTTATTGGCTGCTTGCTGGTTTCAGAAGGTGGCCGCGTTGGTCTGCAGCGCAACAGCGAGATTCTGGTCCAACAGAACCTCAGAGACCAAGAAGATTTGCAGGGCTTAAGGGCTTCAGGAGTCAGAGTTCCTCTCCCGAGGCAGACTCAGGAACAGAGACCCCTGAGCCCTCCCTCCCAGTCAGACGGTCGGAGGGGAGTTTGCATCCCTGGGCACCCTGACACCAGAGGTGGGATCCAGCAGGTTCTCACAGGTTCCCGAGAGCAGGTTACTAATTGTTTGTGTGTGCCAAGAGGGGGTGACTAATGGGTGATTTTGCCACGTGATTTTGGCCTTAGTTGCGCCCCTCCTCTCAGCAGTAGCACGCAGAACTTGGAGCAGTCTAGCAGGAGGTGCGCCGGCATGCGTGGCAGCCTGCGCCTGCGTGAATTCGTTTCCCGCCCAAGGACCGGCGCAGCAGCTGCGTCCTTGCCACAGCCCCGCCCAGGAATGCCCCGCCCCCAGAATGCCCGGCCACGCCCCCGTCGTGCCCCACCCAGCCCCATTGGCACTACGCCACAGTTTGAATCCCACCACCATGGGAACCTGTTACTAAAATTTTTGGATCCCACCACTGCCAACAACATTGCAGTTACCTTAACAAGGTGTTAAGGGCTTATACAAATCAAGGTCCGAGTCTGGTCGCCTTGTCTCCTCCAAACTACCTAAGTTAAGCAGCCTCCTGCTGCTTTGAGTCTCCACCCCTTTCTGGGTCAACCCATTCTGAGCATGGGGGTTACACCTGCAGGGTCAAAAGGCTGTTGATCCCGAAGCAATCTTTTGTGAGATCTTTAAAAAAATTATTATTAAGTGTCTTTACTAAATATCTTATATTGTATTAATAAATACAAAAGAGATAAGTAATACAAATCGTGCGTGGCAGCCTGCGCCTGCGTGCATTTGTTTCCCCTCCCAAGGACCGGCGCAGCGGCTGCATCCTTGCCACAGCCCCGCCCAGGAATGCCCCGCCCCAGGAATGCCCGGCCACACCCCCGTCGTGCCCCATCCAGCCCCATTGGCACTACGCCACAGTTTGAATCCCACCACCACGGGAACCTGTTACTAAAATTTTTGGATCCCACCACTGCCTTGACACCCTTCCTGGGAGCCCCCTCCCACCTTCAGACTGGGATCTCCGGTCTTCTGCGTGCCTGATGACCGCAGCTTAGGCTCTTGGATACTCACACTGGGGGTCCTGACCCTGAGTCAGACAGTACCTGAAAAGAGACCATGTCCCCACCAGATTTTAGCTGTCCTGGTGTTGTAATTCTTGCATAAATTCCAGTGGATCATTTTGGCCGCTGAGTTGTGCCTCTGTTTGTACTCAGTCTGGGCAATCTTTTTGCAGCAGCTGAGGACATAAATTGCAGTTTCGTCAGCTTCTTTGCACAATCTCCTTGTTGTTGTTGTTGTGATTGAAAAATCTAAATTTTGAAATAAGAAATCCTAGGCCAGTGGTGGCGAACCTACGGCATGGGTGCCAGAGGTGGCACTCAGAGCCCTCTCTGGGGGCACGCACAGAGTCCCCCCCCCCACATCTAGGCTGTCCTGGGCTCGATTATTAGCATTAAACCTAAGATCTAGTTTTGGGGAAGTAGTGTAGGTAACCCTGTTAAGCGCTGTTAAACCCCACTGATTTTCATGGGAAGAACTAAAGCACGATCCTTTACCTGGGAGTAAGCTTGGTTGCTGGCAATGGGGCTTGCTTCTGAGTAAACCCTCCTAGGGTCGTGATTCACCCGTTGGAAGAGTTGCACGGTTGCTTCAAAGCAAAGCCACCAAGCTTACTCCTGAGTAACGCACGCCTCGGAGCCAACCGTTTTTTCTAAACTAAAACCTCAATATTCAGGTTAAATTGCCGTGTTGGAACGTTACAATAAATAAGTGGGTTTTGGGTTGCAAATTGGGCACTCGGTTTCAAAAAGGTTCGCCATCACTGTCCTAGGCCCACATTTCAAAAATGGTTCATATTTCAGATTTGAATAGTAGTGAACAATGTTGGAGCAGTTTTCGGGAGTCCCAGGTTCAAGCCACCACTTGTGCCGTGGAAGCTCACTGGGTAACCTTGGGCCAGCTACGCTTCTGTCAGCCTGACCTACCTCAGAGGGCTGTCGGGAGGATAAAATGGAGCAGAGGAGAATGATGTAAGCCATCTTGGGTCTCCATTGGGGGTGAAAGGCAGGGTGCAAATAATGGAAGGAAATACAATTGTCTGTATTTATAATGTGAATTGTATATTTCCCCATTTTGTTTATTTCTGGGGTGTTGTTTTTTTTTGCATTATTATGAAGCTGATATGCAAGCCCAACACCCACCTACCCCCAGTGGTCCATGGAATCTATCCCAAGAGGATCCTGAACCAGAAAGCCAAACTGGACTCCAGTACAACATTGGGGCCGAAGAGAGAAGTCACATTTGGAAAACAGCTATTTGGGAGACTCCTCAGTGACACAAAGATACCTCCTGTTTTATCCCAGGGCAACGAAGAAGAAGAAGAAGAAGAAGAAGAAGAAGAAGAAGAAGAAGAAGAAGAAGAAGAAGAAGAAGAAGAAGAAGAAGAAGAAGAGGAGGAGGAGGAGGAGGAGGAGGAGGAGGAGGAGGAGGAGGAGGAGGAGGAGGAGGTGGAGGAAGAAGAAGAGGAGGAGGTTTTAAAGACAAACATAGAAATGAAACCTGGGGCCCATCTCCTGTGGGTTTGAGTTTGAGTTGCAGAAGAAGAAGAAGAAGAAGAAGAAGAAGAAGAAGAAGAAGAAGAAGAAGAAGAAGAAGAAGAAGAAGAAGAAGAAGAAGAAGAAGAAGAAGAAGAAGAAGAGGAGGAGGAGGAGGAGGAGGAGGAGGAGGGAGAGGAGGAGGAGGAGGAGTAGTTTGGATTTATATCCCCCCTTCTCTCCTCCGGTAGGAGACTCAAAGGCGCTTCTTTACAATCTCCTTGCCCTTCCCCCCTTCCCCCCTTGCCCTTCCCCCCACAACAGACACCCTGTGAGGTAGGTGGGGCTGAGGGAGCTCCGAGAAGCTGTGACTAGCCCAAGGTCACCCGGCTGGCGTGTATGGGAGTGCACAGGCTAATCTGAATTCCCCAGAGAAACCTCCACAGCTCAGGCGGCAGAGCTGGGAATCAAACCCGGTTCCTCCAGATTAGAGACATGAGCTCTTAACCTCCTTCGCCACTGCTGCTCCAAATGTCCCAAGGTTTTGGTGCCATTTTCACTTTCCCGGGATGATCCCCATCTCTTCTCTGGTCTCCCTCTGATAGAATAACAAGACTGCCCAATACAGCTCTCATGCGTCTCCCAGTGTTCACATCCATGCTTCCTGAAGGCCAGAGAGAGAATTCCGTCCATCTCCAGAGTTTGAAATTTCACACTGTTAAAATCCGTTTGCAAAGTGGATTGAGAAGTGGGGCGGAAGTGCCTTCGTCGGAGCGTGTGAAAGCTCCCAATTGCAATAGGCCAGTGGTGGCAAACCTTTGGCCATGCTGGCAGGGGCTGATGGGAATTGTAGTCCATAACATCTGGAGTGCCAAAGGCTCGCCACCATGGCAATAGGCGAACTTTGTTTTTTTACTTTGGGGGCAGAGGGTCACCTCTTGGGATATGTTTAATCCTCAGGATTAAATCTCTTTTCAGGGGTAGATGGTGAAATGAAAGGTAGGTGTGCCAAAGGCCCAGTTTAACAGCTGAATGTTTGTCTAATCCCAGAAACCAGTGTGGTGTAGTGGTTAAGAGTAGAGGCCAGCCGCATCATGGAGGGGCCAGGAACCACCAGCAAAGTGTCCCAGACCGCGTAAGGCCTTGAAGGTCAAAACCAATAAGAACATAAGAACATAAGAACATAAGAACTAGCCTGCTGGATAAGACCAGAGTCCATCTAGTCCAGCATTCTGCTACTCGCGGTGGCCCACCAGGTGCCTTTGGGAGCTCACATGCAGGATGTGAAAGCAATGGCCTTCTGCTGCTGCTGCTCCTGAGCACCTGGTCTGCTAAGGCATTAGGCTATCTGAGATCAAGGAGGATCAAGATTGGTAGCCATAGATTGACTTCTCCCTCCATAAATCTGTCTGCCCTTTTAAAGCTATCCAGGTTAGTGGGCCATCACCACCTCCTGTGGCAGCATATTCCAAACACCAATCACACGCTATGGGAAGAAGTGTTTCCTATTAGTCCTAATTCTTTTCCCCAGCATTTTCAATGAATGCCCCTGGTTCTGTAGTATGGTGAGAAAGAGAGAAAAATGCCTCTCTGTCAACATTTTCTACCCCATGCATAATTTTATAGACTTCAATCATATCCCCCCAGACGCCTCTCCAAACTAAAGAGTCCCAAACGCTGCAGCCTCTCCCTCATAAGGAAGGTGCTCCAACTCTTCAATCATCCTCGTTGCCCTTCTCTGCACTTTTTCTATCTCTTCGATATCCTTATTGAGATGTGGCGACCAGAACTGAACACAGTACTCCAAGTGGGGTCAGCACTCAATGCTTTATATATGGGCATGACAATCTTGCAGTTTTATTCTCACCTTTCTTTCCTAATTATCCCCAGCATAGAGTTTGCCTTTTTTCACCGCTGCCATGCATTGAGTTGACATTCTCATGGAACTATCAACTAAGACTTCAAATCCCTTTCCTGGTCTGTGACTGATAGCACTGACTCTTTTGTAGCAGTATGTGAAGTTTGGATTTTTTGCCCCTAAGTGCATCACTTTACATTTCGCCACATTGAACTGCATTTGCCATTTCTAGCCCACTCACCTAATTTATCAAGGTCCGCTGAGTTTTCGCACCCTTTTGTGGTTCTACCACCCTACATAATTTGGTATCATCTGCAAATCCTACACTACACTACCCACTCCCTACTTCCAGGTCATTTATGAATAAGTTAAAGAGCACTGGTCCCAAACGGATCCTTGGGGACACCACCCCACATCTCTCCATTGTGAGAACTTCCCATTTATACCCACCCTTTGTTTCCCTGTTCCTCAACCAGTTTTTAATCCATAGGAGGACTTCCCCTTATTCCTTCATTGCTGAGTTTTTCTCAACAGTCTCTGGTGAGGAACTTCTGTCAAAAGCCTTTGGAAATCCAAGTAGACAATGTCCACTGGTTCCCTTATCCACATGTCTGTTTACACCCTCAAAGAACTCTAGTAAGTTTGTGTAAGACAGGACTTGCTCTCTACAAAAGCCATGCTGACTCTTCCTCAGCAGGTCTTGCTTTTCTACATGTTTAATAATTTTATCTTTAATGATAGATTCTACTAATTTACCAGGAACAGATGTCAAACTGACTGGCTCTGTAATTTCCGGTCCCCCCCTAGACCTTTCTTAAAGATTGGTGTGACATTGGCCATCTTCCAGTCTTCAGGATGGAGCCTGATTTCAGGATAAGTTGCATATTAATGAGAACATCAGCACCCCATGCTTGAGCTCTTTAAGAACTCTTGATGAATGCAATCTGGAGCCAGGGATTTGGTAGCATTTAGTTTATCAATGGCTGCCAGAACTTCTTCGCTTGTCTACCACTAACTTAGCTGGTTCCCTCGATTCACCTCCTAAGAAGCTTGGTTCAGAGTGCAGGAATTTTCCTCGCATCTTCCTCTGGAGTGAAGACAGATGCAAAAGGAAATTCGTTCAGCTTCTCTGCAATCTCCCCTGTCACAGCTTTAGCACACCTTTTGTTCCTTCTCATCGTCCTAACTGGACCTACCGCTTCCCTAGCTGGCTTCCACTGCTTTTGATGTACTTGAAGAACTTGTTTGTTGCTAGTCTTGATGTTCGCAGCCATGCTCTTTCTCATAATCACTTTTTTGCCTCCCTACAGCTAACTTGCTTCTCTTTGCCACCACATTTGTGTTCTCTCTATATTCTTCATCAGTTAAGTTGGACTTCCATTTTCTAAAAGACATCTTTTTTTTCCTAATAATTACCTCAACCTCCCTTTGTTAACCATGGTGGCTTTCTTTTGGACTGAAGCTGCCTTTCCTAACCCAGAACACATTCCAGCTGAGCTTTTAAGACTGTGTTTTTAAATAACCTCCAAGCACCTTGGACATTTTTGACTCTCTCGATTTTCCCTTTCAGCTTCCCAAGACTAATATCCCCCCCCTCATCTTTGAGAAATTTCCCCTTTTCAGCGCAAATGTAATTCACATTGAAGTAGTTGTCACTTGTTCAAGACATGCAGAGATACTGAATCTTGACAGGCATTAGGTCGCTGTTCCCTATCGGCTCAACAACACTAGACTTCCCCCCCTCGCGACCAGGTCCTTGGGTCCCACATATAGACTAGATCTAGGATCACATCTCCCTGGTTGGTTCTACAACCATCTGCTCTGAAGTTACTGTGTCATTTAGCATATCCAGGAATGTTCTCTTCATCATGACCTCGAACATGCATTTTTCCAGTTTGTAATGGGGATAGTTAAAAGTCGCCCATTACCAATGGTATATATACATTTTTTGCTTTTGTTGGCCTCTCTAATTTCTTTTTTCCATCTCAGAATCCTCTTAAAGTGCACTTTTGGGTCAGGGGGGGCTATAATATATTCCTAATGTTAAACTTTGCTTCACCTCTGGTGCATTGATATCCACAGATGCTTCTGTAGAGAACTGGGCTCCCCCCTGCATTGCTCTATTTTATGTGACACTATGCTCTCTTTGATGTAGGCCACCCCACCCCTAATACTCCCTGTCCTATCCTTCCTGTAGAGCCTGTGAATCTGGGATAACAGCATCCCCCTGGTTCTCCTCATTCCACCACGTCTCTGGGATGCCCACTATATCAATGTCCCTCCTTCTCAAACTCTTGCACTCCAGCTCCCCATTTTTTAGGTCTAATGCTTCTACTATTAGCATAGAGACACTTGTACATGGCTCTGTCTCTGTCCTTAACCTGGGATTTGTAATCGTTTTGCCCCTAGCCTTTTTGTAGACACTATCACTTATCTCATTGCTATACTCCTCGCTTTGTATGTGGTTGATTTAGAAAAACCTCTCTGTGTCTCTGCATCCCCATGGACTCTGTATTCGAACCTGTCACCCTAGCTCCTGTCGGCTTCTTCCCCTCATGATCCTGCTTAAAAGCTGTTCTGCCACCTTTTTTTTTTTTTTAACGTTGAGCTGTGCAGCCTGGTTCCTCTTTTTGGTTAAAGATGAAGCCTCGGCCCCTTTGTACAGGCCTGCCTTATCCCAAAAGGTTCCCCAGTTCCGGACAAAGCTGAAACCCTCTGCCTTACACCACCTTTCTCATCCACGCATTGAGACCCTGTAATTCGCTGTTTCACAGCTCTCCTGCGGCATACAGGAACAGGTAGCATTTCTCGAGAATGCCACCTTGGGGTCCCAATTTTAACCTTTTTTTCCTAGCAGCCTGGGACTTGCGGCTTCCAGAACCTCCTGCCTACATTTCCCAATGTCATTGTACCACGTGTGGACCACAACTGCTGACTCCACCCCAGCACTGTCTAACAGCCTATCTAGACTAAGCGAGCGTGACATCCGCCAACCTTTCTGCCATACCAGGCAGGCAAGTCACCATCGCGGGTCATCACTTCTGTCACAAACCTTAACTTCTATATTCCTAATGATCGAATCACCCACTACAAGGGAGCCCCACTCCTCCCCGCTGGTGGGTATCCTCGAAGCGTAGAGGATATCTGACCACCAGCTAAGGAAGGGGTCCCATCTAAGGGGAGCATCTTCCACCACCTCAGACTGGCACCTCCGGCTACCCAGACTCTCATTCTCCCATGACATCTGAAGAGATGCCTGTTCTCGGGAAGTGGGGACCTGGCTGCTGTGGGTCCCCGAAGCCCTGCTTGTTGCCCTCTCTGCCTCTCTCCTCTGTAGCTTCTCCAGGGTTCAAGCACCTTTGGCTTCAAGAAGAATCCACACGTTCCTTGGAGTGCCAGGGAACTCATTGCAGCGAGGGCACACCCGACCTAATTCTTCACCCTAGTGGCAGATAGTCATACACATGCCACACTTTCAGTGCAAAAAAAAACACTGGAAAGCCCCCATCCCCCCTGCTGGCTTCCCTGTCTTCATATCTCAATTTGTTTAGAATATTCAAATACTAATTTTAATTAGTTGCCTCCCTCTTGCTAGTTTCTATGTCTTCTACTATCCCTTGCAAAATATGTTTTTATTTGGTAACACTCATGCTACAAGCCGTTAGTAGCTGGTTCCAGAGACTAACTGAAAAGATTTAAAAATGTGAGAAGCCCCACCCCTTCAGCACTAACTGAAAAGATTTACAAATGTGAGAAGCCCCACCCTTCAGCAGCTTCCACCAATCAGCAGCCCTAGGACAAGGAGAAAAAAAGAGAAACCCCCTGTTTAAAATACACTGTTTAAAAGATGTGGCTTTGAGAAAAGCCCTCTGTCAAGCTCCTCAGCCCTTTCTGGCCCACTGCTGTCCTCCACTGCTCCTCTCCTCTTCATACCTTGAAGATGATTCGGAATTCAACCGGGAGCCAGTATGAACAGGTGATGAAATGGGGTGTGTGTGTGTGGAATTTATGAGCTGGGGCCCAAGAATTTCCGTCGCACCTTGTGCTTCCACTGTGATCTACCACCGTGCACGGGACCAAAAACAAGCAATTGAACCCCCCTTCCCCAGTTCCTATCAGTTAAAGACAGACTTTCCCGTCCTTTCCCCACAACAGAAAACTTGTGAGGTAGATGAGGGTGAGAGAGTTCTGAGAGAACTGTGACTGGCCCAAGGTCACCTAGCAGGCTTCATGCGTAAGAGTGGAGAATCAAACTCGGTTCTCCGGAATAGAGTCCACTGCTCATGTTGGAAGAGTGGGGAATCAAACCTGGTTCCCCGTATTAGAGTCTGCTACTCTTAACCACTACACCACACTGGTTTCTGGAATTAGACAAACGTTCAGCTGTTAAACTGGGCCTTTGGCACACCTACCTTTCATTTCACCATCTACCTCTGAAAAGAGATTTAGTCCTGAGGATTAAACATATCCCAAAAGGTGACCCTCTGCCCCCCAAGTAAAAAAAAAGTTCGCCATGGTGGCGAGCCTTTGGCACTCCAGATGTTGTGGACTACAATTCCCATCAGCCCCTGCCAGCATGGCCAAAGGTTCGCCAGCACTGGAATATTGTAATTGGGTGCTTTCACACGCTCCAACGAAGGCACTTCCACCCCACTTCTCAATCCACTTTGCAAACGGGTTTTAACGGTGTGAAATTTCAAACTCTGGAGATGGATGGAATTCTCTCTCTGGCCTTCAGGAAGCGCCGGCGTGAACACTGGGAGACGCACGAGAGCTGTATTGGGCAGTCTTGTTATTCTATCAGACCAGAGAAGAGACAGGGATCATCCCGAGAAAGAGAAAACGGCACCAAAACCTTGGGACATTTGGAGCAGCAGTGGGTAAGGCCGCTAAGAGTGGCGTAGGAGGCTAAGAGTGGCGTAGGAGGCTAAGAGCTCATGTATCTAATCTGGAGGAACCGAGTTTGATTCCCCGCTCTGCCGCCTGAGCTGTGGAGGCTTCTCTGGGGAATTCAGATTAGCCTGTACACTCCCACACACGCCAGCTGGGTGACCTTGGGCTAGTCACAGCTTCTTGGAGCTCTCTCAGCCCCACCCACCTCACAGGGTGTTTGTTGTGAGGGGGGAAGGGCAAGGAGATTGTAAGCCCCTTTGAGTCTCCTGCAGGACCGAAAGGGGGGATAGAAATCCAAACTCAAACTCAAACTCCACATTTAAACCCCTTTTGCAGAAGATCCTGAAAGTACTTTGAAAATGGATTGAAAACCCATTATTCGGCGTGTGTAAAAGCACTTGGAGTTTGGGGGCTGCCCGTGTCTTCTGCACTGTGGGGGCGGCAGTTCCCCAGTGTGCCACTAGGTGCTGAGCAAGCCTTGCAGGACAGGCACAGCTCTTTGGCAGAATGCGCTTCCTTCCCATTGCTCAATAGTGGCATTGTCTGCCTCAAGATCCAGCTGTGTCGTGCCTCTGCTGCCGTTGGCTCTGCTCAGCACATGGGGGATTTTCCCCCTTCAATGCAGAGACACCTGTGATGCCCCCATCTGGAAGGGGGCCTAGAGAGATTCCTCATGCCATGTCTACTGTAGATCAGCTGGATTCAAGTCCGTAATTCCTTAGAGACCGACAAGGTTGGGAGTGCTGCACAATCTTTCAAGAGTCAAATCTTCCTTTGTCAGATTCCCTGGTAATCTTGTTGGTCTCTAAAGTGCGACAGGACTCAAATCGAGGTCCTCGTCTGTCCCTCAAACCACAACACTACACAGGTTTTAAAGAACTTCTGATTGACAAGACCACATTGTTCTGAAAGCGTCTCTAAAGGACCTTTCAGAATGAAGAACTTTTTAAAGTTGCAACTACTTTATTCTTGGAAGACAGCAAAGTCGGCTTTTATGGTATTTCACCTTGAACAGATCGCCCAAAACCTTTCAAAACCCCTTTGCAGTTACACTTCAGAGTAAGTGGAAACAGTTCTAAGATTGTGATTACAAGAAGACTGATTGAAGAATATATAATATGAAATGGTTTACAAAATTATATTGCAATAAGTTAATCTGCAAAAAAGTTGTATCACAAAATAAATTGTATACCTTTATTAAGGGAAAAATAAACATGGATTCAGTTACTCAACAGGGGAAGTCCAAAGCAATAAGTATTGGGCAGTTACATCACAATAAAAGGGATAAAATCATGATTATGCACTGGCGTAATGCCCATTGGGCAAGGTGGGCAGCTGCCCAGGGCATCACTTTGTGGGGGGCATCAAAATGCTGGGTTCGTTTTTGGGTATTTTAGTGGTTTTCCATTTTTGGCCTGCAGGGGGCGCAGTTTTTAGGCTAGCGGCACCACAATTTCAGCATATCATCAGGGGACTGTCCCATAAGCTACCCTAAGTTTCCAGTGAGATTTGGTTTAGGGAGTCCCAAAGTTATGGACTCCCAAAGGGGGTGCTCCCCTTATCCCCCCCATTGTTTCCAATGGGAGCTAATAGGAGATGGGGGGCTACAGTTCTGAAGGGTCCATAACTTTGGCCCCCCTGAACCAAACTGCACCAAACCTTGGTGGTATCATTAGGGCAGTCTCCTGGATGAAGAGACCCCTGAGAGTTTTATGGAGATCTGTGCCTTCAGAAATGTGCCCCCACAGCCTGCAACCCCCCATTGACATCAATGGCAGAAAAAACTCAATGCAGAAACAAAAGTTTCTTTGGGCAAATTCTCTAGGATGTTCTCCTGCAGGGGGGTGCATTTTTTGGATGTATCGGCACCAAAATTTCAGGGTATCATCTGGAGATGATGGCACTCCCAAGTTTGGTGCAGTTTGGTTCAGGGGGGCCAAAGTTATGGACCCTCAAAACTGTAGCCCCCATCTCCTATTAGCTCCCATTGGAAACAATGGGGATAGGGCATCTCCCTTTGGGGAGAGTCCATAACTTTGGACTCCTTTGAACCAAACTTCTCACCAAACTTGGGGAGGTAGCATAAGGGACAAGTTTTCCTGGGATGATATGCTGAAATTTTGGTGCTGATACATGTCTAAAAATGCACTCTCTGCAGGCACCTAAATGTCCTGGTGCAAAAAGAAATTTGGTCGTGGTGGAGTGTGGCCGCCCATGGGGGGGGGGGGCATCCAACTCAGGTTTTGCCCAGGGCTACAGTTTGCCCAGGGCTGCCTCGTTACACCCCTGTGATTATGGGATATTGAAAGGGCCTAGATAAGAAAAGAAATTTATTTAAATTAAAATATGAAGGACATATAGCATTATGAAATACAAGGTATATTTGCAGGTTAAATATTAAAAATATGGAATGAAAAATAAGGCAGTATAGTATAGATATTTAAGTTTAATAAAGCTAAAAGAATAAATAACCAAAGAATAGTGAAGTAACTGATTTGATTTAGATGTATTGAATTATGTGTTATTGTTATGGGTAGTTGGGGTAGGATAGATTATGTTTGGGTGACTGTAAATGTGGGTCATTTGTTGCATGTTAATATTTGTTGATGTCTTATGTGTTTCAATGGTTTCATGTATGTTTTATGTCCAATATGTTTTTTTTTAAAGAAGGAAATTAATAAAAAAGTATTATGGAAAAAAAGAAGACTGATTTAAATATTGGAAAACAAACAAGGAAGCAAAGTCTGTTTCCTGACTTGCAAATCCCATAGTGCAATCCTAAAAATATTTTCTCTGGAAAAGTAAGAGCTGGATTTCAGTAGGGGTTGGACTGTCCTCTGGATTGCGCTGTGCGAAGAACTCAAAACCAGTGCAAGCCAAACTGGGAAGAGGTTTCCTTGATGGGAAGGTGTAAAGAGAGGTATTAGAAATGTGGTCCTTTGAATTTGAGGCTGGTCGTTGGGCACTCCCGACTCCCACCCAAACTCCTTTTTGCTTCCCCGTAAAATTGCTCCGATGTTTGACTCCAGCAAGATAATCTCTTCTGCCTTGAATTGGCACCGGAGGCAAAATTCAGCGGCGACTCTGCCCGGCTGCCTCCCACGGCAGGGTGTGTGCCCGTATCAGCAAGCCCTGAGAGCTACGCCAAGCACTCTGCTCTGCCTGGCACCCTGGCATCCCACGGGCGCTCACCCCTGATCTACCTCAGAAACACAATCTCATGAATCACACAAGGAAAGGAAAAAGAAAAGAGCCTCTTTATTTCTGAACTCTCATAAATACACCATAGGTCTGAAACAGGTCTGTGGCTGCCCCAGCCCTCCACTCCAGAGCCCCCAGGCCCTGGTTAACTGTACCCTTTGCTTCCCGTTCTCCATGCTTGGAGCTTACTGGAGAGCACAATACGTTTAAGGATGCAAAAAGCCCCCCCTCCCCCGAACTGGCTTTGCTGTAGCATGGCATTTGACAGTGGGTGGTGGAGAGTCAGATGAACTAAAGACCTACAAATATTTCCATCAAGAAGAAGTGTTGGATTTATATCCCCCCTTTCTCTCCTATAGGAGACTCAAAAGGGCTTACAAAGCATGGAGTTTCTCACCTTTGAGTCAATTCAATTGTTTTATTTATTCCTATTGTAAATTGCCCCAAGCCAGTTTGAGAGGCGCAATTAAGAAATTAGATAGATAGATAGATAGATAGATAGATAGATAGATAGATAGATAGATAGATAGATAGATAGATAGATAGATAGATAGATAGATAGATAGATAGATGATAGATAGATAGATAGATAGATAGATAGATAGATAGATAGATAGATAGATAGATAGATAGATAGATAGATAGATAGATAGATAGATAGATAGATAGATAGATAGATAGATAGATAGATAGATAGATAGATAGATAGATAGATAGATAATGAGCAAGCTCTGGATTGTCTGCTCAGACTGACAGCCGCTCTCCAAGGTCTCCAGTAGAGGACTTTCATATCACCAACTCCCTGATTAGTTTAGCCCAGGGGTCTGCAACCTGTGGCTCTCCAGATGTCCATGGATTGCAATTCCCATCAGCCCCTGCCAGCATGGCCAGTTGGCTGATGGGAATTGTAGTCCCTGAACATCTGGAGAGTCACAGGTTGCAGACTCCTGATTTAGCCGGAGGCGCCAGAGTCTGAACTCATGAAGCTGCCTTCTGCTGAGTCTGGCCGCTGGGCCATCTAGGTCAGTTTTGTCTGCTCGGACCGGCAGCTGCTCTCCAGGGTCTTCCACATCACTCACTGCCTGATCCTTTTAAACTGGAGATGCTGGGGGTTGAAGCTGGGACCTCCTGCATGCTGAGCAAGGGCTGTACCACATGGCCTGTACCACAGGGCTGTACCACTTTTCCAGAGAAAATGTTTTTAGGATCTCACTGTGACCTTTGCAAGTCTTTGGTACTTGCAGAGGGGAGGAGCTGGTCTCTTGCATCGCCGCTTTGGAAGTTTCCTCTCATTTTGCTTATTGAGAAATGGAGAAGCTTTGTTATCGCTCCCCCACAACGGACTTTTAGGGTCAGCAAAGGAAAGGGGAGATTTTAGGTCAGGAAGTTTCCTTGCCTGACCTTGCCGGGGGGGGGGGGGCAAACCCCATGCAGTAGTGAGGGCTGCACCTCTAGCCCCCCTTGAACTCGCCCACCTGCTTTTCCTTGTGGGGCAAAGAACAAATGTTTGGCTAATCTAGAGGCTCATGTAACGTCTCTGCGCTACGAGGAGTTCCCCGTTTTAGATACATTAAAAGATAAATGTTTGAACAGCTGCAATTATAAGGCTGGGGCAAAAGAAAACAAGAGGCATTGTGCAGGCCGGAGCCACAAGACTGGGCCGGCCTCCAGCGGGGAGGAACGGAGGGTGACTCAAGCAAATTGTCCATCATTTTCGAGAGACCCCCACAGGGCATAACTTTCGCTGTGGGAGATTTTGCTCCAACAGTTGAATGAAAAGAGAGAAATGCGGAAAAACCAGCTCGCGTGATTGATGACTCCGCAGCCTCTCCTGGGATATTGTTCTTCGGGGGACGTGAGCTGAACGTTTCCTACTGCGCTGGCTGGACGGCCTGCCTCGCCCGCCCGCCGCGATTGGCATCTCCATTCTCTGCTTTATCGCGGACATTTAAGAAGTATGAATTGGAGCGCCGATCTTATCGCCTGCCCGGTTTCGCCTCTAAAAATAAAACTGCTGCCCTGCGGTCCGGCGAAGCCGTGGGGAAAGAGGTGGCCACTTCTCTGGGTCAGCCAGGAGGCCTTCCTGGTGCCACTCGGGGGCCAAGGAGGAGGCCTTTCGGAAGGGCACCTTCAGAAACTGACGCTTGGGGTGGGCGCTCAGGAGAAGGAGGAGGAGGAGGAGGAGGAGGAGGAGGAGAGGAGGAGGAGGAGGAGGACAAGAGGAGGAGGAGGAGGAGAAGAAGAAGAGGAGGAAGAGGAGGAGGAGGAGAGGAGGTGGAGGAGAAGAAGAAAAAGAAGAAGAAGAGGAGGAGGAGGAGGAGGAGGAGAGGAGGAGGAGGAGGAAAAGAAGAAAAAGAAGGAGGAGGAGGAAGAGGAGGAGGAGAAAAAGAAGAAGAGGAGGAGGAGGAGAAAAAGAAGAAGAGAAGGAAAAGGAGAAGAAGAGGAGGAGGAGGAGGAGAAGAAGAGGAGGAGGAGAAGAAGAGGAGGAGAAGAGGAGGAGGAGGAGGAGGAGAAGAGGAGGAGGAGGAGGAGAAGAGGAGGAGGAGGAGAAAAAGAAGAGGAGGAGGAGGAGAAGAGGAGGAAGAGGAGGAGGAGGAGGAGGAGGAGGAGGAGGAGGAGAAAAAGAAGAAGAGAAGGAAAAGGAGAAGAAGAGGAGGAGGAGGAGGAGGAGGAGGAGGAGGAGGAGGAGGAGGAGAAAAAGAAGAGGAGGAGGAGGAGAAGAGGAGGAGGAGGAGGAGAAGAAGAGGAGGAGGAGGAGAAAAAGAAGAGTAGGAGGAGGAGAAGAGGAGGAGGAGGAGGAGGAGAAAAAGAAGAGGAGGAGGAGTTTGGATTTATACCCCCCTTTCTCTCCTGTAAGCAGATTCAAAGGGACTTACAATCTCTTTTCCTTCCCCCATCACAACAAACACCCTGTGAGGTAGGTGGGGCTGAGAGAGCTCCGTAGAGCTGTGACTAGCCCAAGGTCACCCAGCTGGCGTGTGTGGGAGTGCACAGGCTAATCTGGTTCCCCAGATCAGCCTCCGCAGCAGCTCAAGTGGCAGAGCGGAGAATCAAACCCGGTTCCTCCAGATTAGAGTGCACCTGCTCTCAACCACGATACCACTGCTGCTCATTTCC
This sequence comes from Sphaerodactylus townsendi, assembly GCF_021028975.2. Classification (NCBI taxonomy): domain Eukaryota; kingdom Metazoa; phylum Chordata; class Lepidosauria; order Squamata; family Sphaerodactylidae; genus Sphaerodactylus; species Sphaerodactylus townsendi. The sequence goes on along the minus strand of NC_059432.1, from coordinate 112,919,838 downwards.
TGCCTCACAAAGCCACATTCGAATCCTGCCCTCCCAAAGTTCAGGGTGGTGCGTGTCTTTATCACAGTCCATCTAGGTGTGAAGCATGATTTTCAGAGTGCACAGCCTGGCAAAGGTCGAGCTTCCATATCAGACTGAAAATGCAAAAAGCAATTTAAATGTCGGACGTGAAAATGGATTCTGTGATTGCACCATAGATGGGCACAGGGGTGAACGCCAACTGTTTGGCATTGGCATAAGTACATGACCATTTTCACAGCATCCACACTGTTGACTGCATTCATCTGTATCCTTTTCCAAATCCATAATAAGCCCCAGATGTCCTGGCAGGGGCAGCATTCCTCAGTGGCTGGCAAATACACCTTCTGCTGGTGTGTGTGTGTGTGTGTGTGTGTTGTAATCAGGTGTGCTAGAAACCTGGCGAGCACCAAAGTCCTCTCTCTCCAGCTGGACAGATGCCGGAGGAAAAAGCAGATAATCATCCTATTGTGATGACAGGCAGGATTAAGAAGACAAAGGCGCTCAAACACCCTCCTTATAGGTGTATTCTTTGGGTGACTTTATGGTTAGGTTCTCTGTGTGCTTTTGAATGGCCCGTAAAAAAATAAGAACATAAGAACTAGCCTGCTGGATCAGACCAGAGTCCATCTAGTCCAGCTCTCTGCTACTCGCAGTGGCCCACCAGGTGCCTTTGGGAGCTCACATGCAGGATGTGAAAGCAACGGCCTTCTGCTGCTGCTGCTCCCGAGCACCTGGTCTGCTAAGGCATTTGCAACCTCAGATCAAGGAGGATCAAGATTGGTAGCCATAGATCGATTTCTCCTCCATAAATCTGTCCAAGCCCCTTTTAAAGCTATCCAGGTTAGTGGCCATCACCACCTCCTGTGGCAGCATCTTCCAAACACCAATCACATGTTGCGTGAAGAAGTGTTTCCTTTTATTAGTCCTAATTCTCCCCCCCCCCCCCCGCATTTTCAATGAATGCCCCCTGGTTCTAGTATTGTGAGAAAGAGAGAAAAATTTCTCTCTGTCCACATTTTCTCCCCCATGTAACATTCTCTCGTTAGGATGGTTACTAATTGGGGTTACTAATTGGTGATTTTGCTACCATGATTTTTTGCCTTAGTTACGCCCCTCTTCTCAGCAGTAGCGCGCAGAACTTGAAGCAGTCTAGCAGGAGGTGCACCGGCGTGCGTGGCAGCCTGCGCCTGCGTGCATTCGTTTCCTGCCCAAGGACCAGCGCAGCAGCTGCATCCTTGCCACAGCCCCGCCCAGGAATGCCCCGCCCCTGGAATGCCCAGCCACGCCCCCATCGTGCCCCGGCCAGCCCCATTGGCGCTACGCCACAGTTTGAATCCCACCACCATGGGAACCTGTTACTAAAAAATTTGGATCCCACCACTGCTGAACCATAACAGGGATTGATTAGCTAAGATTGATTAGCTCAAATAAATGGACAGGATGGGGTTGTCCGTTGCTCTCTTTGTCCAGACTGAGTGCCCGGCCCCGTCACCGCGGCAGGGCGAAGATGCCACAGATGGGTAAATTAACAGCTAGTGGGCATTTCTGTAAGCTGAGCTTCCTCCAGGGAAGCAGGTAAATAAAAAGGAGAATTAAGTCTAACGTAAACACTTCTGAGCCCACTCTTGTTTGTGTTTCGGTTCGATTGTATGAGTGTTTTATGTGCGTGCGATTTTTTAAAAAAGAAAAGATGGAATTGATTGGACTTTGCCAGGCTGGTTTCCACCAACTTGTGACACTCAAGGAATGATTGTGTAGCAGAAAAAGAAGAAGAAAGGTCCCTGCGGAATGACCGTGACTTCTGTGTGTACAAACGGACTGATGGCTGCCCCGGCCCCTGACTTCTGCTTGGCTTGCTTTCTGCTGCTCCAAAGACTAGGGCAGGGAGTAGTGGATTTGTTACCGCGCTGCCTGGGTAACTTTTATTCTCCCAGATCAACCAGCTCTCAGCCGCGCAGAGGAACAGAAACAGGACCCAACACAGCGAGAATTATTGAGAAGTAAGAATGAGTTTATTGAGATGCTGCTGACCTACGTGTCAGCACCTCCGCACCACGGCAACTGCAACTGCCTAGCAGCTTTACAACATCTTAAATACACTTTCTCCCGTCGGGAGTCCGGGAGAATACAGGACAGCCTACAACCATTCATTCACAAAATGCACCAACCAATTAGAGTCCGGAGGGCAGCCCCTTCTTGAATTTCCCGGCAGAAGCAGGGCGAGGCGATGACGTAGGCACAGGCGGGAAAAACACAAAAGAGTCCCTTGGGTGCTTGGGGTCAGGAAACGAAACCTAACGACGACGGCACCCTTATCTGCCTGCTGGTGGGATTAGGCAGATGGAGGCGCTTCTTCCGGGATCTCTTTTGTCAGGCGTTCATTCATGTATTGTCGAAGGCTTTCACGGCCGGAATCACTTGGGTGCTGTGTGGTTTCCGGGCTGTATGGCTGTGTTCTAGCAGCATTCATTCATGGTTTTAGCACATGAAAAGGGAAAAGGTGGAGCAGGGGTGGACTCCTGCCTTGAGCCAAGGAGGTTCCATGCAAACGCAAATACAAAAGAGAGCTATAATTCCTACTTTCTACCTAATGCAGTTTGTTCCTACCTAACTTATACAGAAATAAAACATAGTTCTATCTTTATTTAAAAACAAGATCAGAAATGGAATAAAATCACTTCTGACTCCGCTCTCAGATTCAAGGTGACGGAGAGGAGATTCCAGCAAAGCATTAGGAAGGACTTCCTGACAATGAGGGCTGTTTGACAGTGGGATGCGTGGCCTCAGGGTGGGGTGCGGCCACCTTCTTTGGAGGTTTTTCAACAAAGGCTGGAGGACTGTCTGTCAAGGGTGCTTTCATTGTGTGTTCCTGCATGGCTGCAGGGGGTTGGACTGGATGGCCCTTGGGGGTATCTTCCAACTCTATGGCTCATTCCCAGGGTTTGATCACTGGGGTTGGGTGCCAGACGTCTTCTATTATTAATCAATTATTTATTGGGGATCTCTTCCAACTCTATGGCTTATACACACACACACTCATATTCACATATATCTGTTCTCAGAAAGAGATTCCATCTAAACATTAGGAAGGACTTCCTGACCGCCAGGGCTGTTCGACAGTGGGATTCACTGCCTTGTAGTGTGGTGGAGTCTCCTTCTTTGGAGGTTTCTAAAGAGAGGCTGGATGGCCACCTGTCAGGAGTGCTTTGACTGTGGGTTCCTGCATGGCAGGGGGTTGGACTGGATGGCCCTTGGGGGTCTCTTCCAACTCTATGGCTCATTCCCAGGGTTTGATCACTGGGGTTGGGTGCCAGACGTCTTCTATTATTAATCAATTATTTATTGAAGGCTACTGCTGCTGCCATAGTTTTATAGTTTTAAGGTTCTGTATATTTTAACTGGGGTTATTCGATTTGTTTTATTGTATTGTTATTTGTTGCACACCGCCCTGAGCCCTTTGGGGGGTAGGGCGGTTTATCAAATCAAATCAATAATAAATAAATAAATAAATTCAGCACATGCAGAATAATGCACTTTCAAACTGGTTTCAGTGCTCTTTGAAGCTGTGCGGAATAGCAAAATCCACTTGCAGACAGTTGCGAAAGTGGTCTGAAAACGCATTATTTTTGCGTGTGCGGAAGGGGCCTATGATTCTATGATTCTAGGTGAGGTTTGGCAAATGAGGTATACATTTTCAGCCCGCTATGCTGAATCTTGAACAGGTTTTGAATGATGGGGGCAGAATTCAGATCGTTCTCTGTAGCCCAGAGAGAGGGAGCTGCAGGAAAGCCATCCATGGGAATTTCATGGCCAGAGCGGATCAGCAGGGAGGGAGGGAGGAGGAGTAGGAGTTTGGATTTATATCCCCCCTTTCTCTCCTGCAGGAGACTCAAAGGGGCTGACAATCTCCTTGCCCTTCCCCCCTCACAACAAACACCCTGTGAGGTAGGTGGGGCTGAGAGAGCTCCGAGAAGCTGTGACTCGCCCAAGGTCACCCAGCTGGCGTGTGTGGGAGTGCACAGGCTAATCTGAATTCCCCAGAGAAGCCTCCACAGCTCAGGCGGCAGAGCTGGGAATCAAACCAGGTTCCTCCAGATTAGATACACAAGCTCTACAAAGATCTAAACAGCAAGTGTAAGTTTGCGGAGGAAGTTCCTTAGCTTTGATTTCTTTCCTCAACATCCTCAGGGCGATTTGAGAACACAGCTTCCTCTCCAACATTTTCCCGACCTGTTCATTTGTTCGGCATGTCAGCCTGCTGGCGCTCCCAGCCGTTCAGAATTATGACAAGCGCCCCCCCACCCCCACCCCCTTCTTTTGTTCCTTGTTTGGCGGAGATGAATTGGAGTCATCCTAACAATGGCTCGTAAAAACCCGGCACCTGTTTGGAGCCTCTCGCCTCCATGCCATGGGAGCGTGGGTGAGCGATTCCATGCCAGGTGAGCATGCACCAGGCAGAAGGCACGCTCACTCCCCTGCTTGGAACCAACCTGGCGGCAGAAGGTAGAGGAGTCAGTCCTGTACAGGTGCCAACGAAACTCTAGAACCAATTAGGCTAGTAGGTGCCCTAGTGCAGGTGAGTCATGACTAACCTCCACGTTCCAGCCATACATGCATGATGAAGACTTGGGTAGTTTGACACCACCATTTGTGAAGGACAGTCTCCTCCTCTTACATGAACTCACCTGCCCACTCCTGCCATCTTCAGAGACCCTCCTTTGGTCGCCTTTGCCATTCCAAGCTAGACAGGTGGCGACAGAGAAAGGGACTTCTCGGTGGTGGTACCAAAATGTTGGAACTCCCTTGCTGGGGAGATTTGTCTGTCTCCCTCTGCTGGTGTCTTTTGCTAGTGGGTGAAGCCTTTTTTGTTTTGTTTTGTCGGGAAGGCCCCAGTAATGCCTACTGGCTCTCTTTCTAGTGTTGTCTGTTTATGTAATGGTCACATCCAGGCTGGACTATTGTAACTCGCTCTACGCAGGCCTTCCCTTACGGTTGATCCGGAAATTGAAACTGGTCCAGAATGCGGCGGCACGGCTGTTGGTGGGTGGTTCATTCAGAGAGCATATGACCCCCGTGCTGCGCCGCCTACACTGGCTTCCAGTGGCATTCCGGGTCACCTTTAAGGTGTTGGTGTTAACCTTTAAGGCCCTTCACGGCTTGGGACCCTCATACCTTCGTGACCGTCTCACCCCATATGTCCCGGGTAGGCTTCTGCGATCGGCCGAGGAAAATTTACTGGTGGCCACCGGCCCCTCCATGATGCGACTGGTCTCTACCCGGGCCAGGGTGGAACACTCTTCCATCAGAGGTGCAGGCCCTGTGGGATCTTGGTGAATTCCGCAGGGCCTGTAAAACAGTTTTGTTCCACCGGGTCTTTGGTGAGGCCAGCCACGGATTTCCCCCCTAGGATGCCCTTGTGCTGCAAGCAGAGAACATAAACTTTAATTAAGTTAGAGACTAAAAATCAACATTCTATACAGTATGTGAAGACCAAATATAAAATTAAAAGAAGCTTAATGTGAGCTGATATGTTAAATAATTAATGAATAATAATTAATGAGTAATAATAATAGCGTGAACGAGAATGAGGGATAATGTTAGATAATGAATATATGAAAAGTGCATAATAATGAATAATAGTAATTACAGAAAATTGGTGAAAATAAGGTATATAATTATGAGTATATGAATACAAATGTAGTGAATAGAGGTGCAGAATAAGTAATATATAATAGCATATAAATGAAATGTAAAGTTCATGGGAGAACAACCAGGTTACAAGAGTCTCAAGTTCTCTCTTGTGCTGCCCACGCCTTCCACATAGATGCAAGCCACATCCTGTTCTTTAAATGAGGACTTCAGGGTGGGACGGGGAGCTAAGAGCCAAAGTGCTGGGCTGGAATTCATTAAGAGATTCACACTCTCTCCCCCACCTCATCAGGTTTGACCCTGAAGCTCGAAGACCCCTTCCGCACATGCAGAATAGTGCACTTTCAATCCACTTTCACGATTGTTTGCAAGTAGATTTTGCTATTCTGCACAGTAAAATCCAGCTGCAAAGTACATTGAAAGTTAAGGTGACCAGACGTCCCGCTTTCAGCGGGACAGTCCCGCCTTACACCAATCTGTCCCGCGTCCCGCGGGTTTTTGTACCTGTCCCAATTTTGCCTTCTGGGGCGCTCCCAGTTCACAAGGCGGAAACAGGGTAGCGCCCCAGAAGGCAGTGTAGCAGCCTCCCGGGGAGCGCCCCAAAAGGCAGTGCGCTCCTGTGCATGCACGCACGCACGCGCGCACCCACCCCCGTTCCGGTTTTAAAAGGTGACAATCTGGTCACATTGAAAGTGCATTATTCTGCATGTGCGGAAGGGGGTTAAGCTACCCCAAGCACAGTCTGGAATAGGGATGTGACTAGTTTTGCATAACCACTCAATGGTTTCTGTACTTTTTCTGGAGGAGGTTTGGATTGTATATTTCTCTTCATGCTTCCAGCATCTAATGCCCGTTAAACCCCAGTTTACTAAATGTCTGACCAGCCAGGATTCATTCACTGCACCTCAAATGTGAGTTGTAGTCAGTGGTGGGATTCAAATAATTTAACAACTGGTTGTTTACAAGCACCCTTTTAACAACCGGTTCTGCTGAAGTGGTGTGAATCTGCTGAATCCCATCACTGGTTGTAGTCCATGAACGCTTATGCTGGTGTGTTTATTGATTATTCTCTCTAGAACCTAAACCTTCTTGGTTACTAAGAGATAAAGACAAACAAGTAACTTTGCATTTGGCTAAATTTTTGGTGGCTGTAGTAGAATCAACATATGACTGCCTGATGACCACAGTTGGAACACGGGAACATGTGTAAGGAGACAGTCCTTCAAATAAAACTTTTCTTAGTATCAAGGTGCCACAAGACAACACATCATCCACCCAGAGGTGGACCCTGAAGCTCAAAGACCCCTTCCGCACATGCAGAATAATGCACTTTCAACCCACTTTCACCATTGTTTGCAAGTAGATTTTGCTATTCCACAAAGTAAAATCCAGCTGTAAAGTGCATTGAAAGTGGATTGAAAGTGCATTATTCTGCATGTGCGGAAGGGGCCATATGTCCCCAACCGCATGACAGCAGGTCATGTGTGTGTGGGGGGAGGGGGGTAGAGCACTTGGCTCTGTGTTTGCAGAGCCCCCTCTGCTTAGCATCTGAGCCTTTACCAAGGAGAATTAGCTGAGTGTTTGCACGCTTCACACCTCCGCACATTCCAGCCTCTCAGGGCAAATTTTGGCCAATTCCCAATTCCTCTTTTTATCTTTTAGTTAAACAAGACAGAAGCTTCAGTCAATAAAAGGAGCCAGAGTCACAAGGAGAGGAAGCCAAGGGGCGGAGAACCGACTGGGAGGGCAGGAGCTGCGGAGTGACAATTAGGTAGGTACAGGAATGCAGGGGGGGGGGGGCGAAGACCAGCCGGGGGTGGGGGTGGGGTTAGATTCCACCAACTTTCAAGAAGGATATTAGATTCTTGTCTGTATTAATTAGGCTGACCAGATGTCCCGCTTTTGGCGGGACAGTCCCGCCTTTAAACAATTTGTCCCGCGTCCCGATTCTTCAAATTGTCCCGATTTTTGGGAGGCTGCTGCACTGCCTTCTGGGGCGCAAGGCAGTGCGGCAGCCTCCTGCGCATGCGGCCACAGGAGCACGGCCTTCTGGGGCTTGCCGTTTGCCGCCCTGTGACAGGGCGGGAAACGGCAAGCCCCAGAAGGCAGTGCGCTCCATCCCAGTTCACAAAAGTGACCATCTGGTTACCTTAGTATTGATGGAACTGTGCTGGGGAGAGGCCAGACACAGAATGTTGGCAGCGGACTGATTTATTTACCTACTTCATTTATACCCCACCTGCCTCCCCATTCGAGGCCCTTTCGGATACCAGGTGGGGTTGTGGTGGAGGTGACATTTGAACCCGGGAACTCCCAGAGCTCTGCTCCTTCCAGCAGTGACTCGACATTTCTAAAGAGAGGAGCATTTTTTTTCCTCCACTCATTCCTGCAGGGTTCCAAAACGCCCAGCACCCAGCCGTGCTAAATAATGGAATTGCACTCAGTTTCCCTTTTGGACAGTAGATGGCATCAAAGAGGAGGCTGGCCGTAAGAGCTGGAAGGCATCGAAGGAACTCTCAGAGCCACGAATGCCGAGTGGGAAACCAGAGTTTGTTCAGAATTTAAAAAATAAGTGAACCCTCCACATTCTACAGCCATGTCTAGTATGTTGTACTTGTTGTAGGAGCAGCAGTGGCGTAGGAGGTTAAGAGCTCGTGTATCTAATCTGGAGGAACCGGGTTTGATTCCCAGCTCTGCCACTTGAGCTGTGGAGGCTTATCTGGGGAATTCAGATTAGCTTGTGCACTCCCACACACGCCAGCTGGGTGACCTTGGGCTAGTCACAGCTTCTCGGAGCTCTCTCAGCCCCACCCACCTCACAGGGTGTTTGTTGTGAGGGGGGAAGGGCAAAGAGATTGTCAGCCCCTTTGAATCTTCCGCAGGAGAGAAAGGGGGGATATAATTCCAAACTCCTCCTCCTCCTCCCCTCCTCCTTCTCCTCCTCCTCCTCCTCCTCCTTCTCCTTCTCCTTCTCCTTCTTCTTCTTGACAGGCCCTCAGGAGCCACGGATGGTCCACACACAGATCTTAGCAGGTTCAGTTGTTTAATGTGCAGAGAGCAAGGAATCCGGACAAGACAAGTAACCCGAAAAGACTCTGCATCTACTCTAGTTCACCCCATAGCTGCTAACCAGCTGCTGCGTCTCCTTTGCTGTAAGCTAGCATGTAGACTCCTCCCGTGTTGCTCCTGGGGCTCTGGGGACCGGGGTGGGGCATTGAGGGAGCTTTCAGGATCCCCTCTGGCTCTGTATTAAGGGGCTGAAGAGTCTCAGAGCTGAGCTCTTGCTGGGGAATCTCAGAGCTCGGACCTGGCTGTGGATCCCTGCCTGAATGCTTGGCCTGAGCCTGGGAACTTCTGACTGCTCAGTCTCTGCACCTACTGGTCGTGCCTGAGAATCTGGAACCATCACCGTCCCTTCCTCTCTCTCTGAGTCTTCCTCCCAGGGGTTCCCATTCAGACCAGGCTGAGCCCTAACACTACTTCACTTGCAGTAAAACAAAACCCAATATAAAAGAACTTTGAGTGTATTGTCGAAGGCTTTCATGGCTGGGATCAACTGGGTACTGTGGATTTTCTGGGCTGTGTGGCCCTGGTCTGGTAGTTTTTGCTCCTAATGCTCTGCCCACATCTCTGCGAGACCGTCTAACCCCATATGTCCCAAATAGGCCTCTGCAGAACGCAGAGGCCTATTTGGGACATATGGGGTTAGACGGTTGTCCCCTGCCCCTTGTCGATACGGCTGGCCTCTACCCGGGCCAGGGCCTTTACAGCCCTGGCCCCGTCCTGGTGGAATGCTTTACCATCTGCTGTCCGGGCCCTGCGGGACCTCGGCAAGTTCCGCAGGGCCTGTAAGACCGAGTTATTCCACTGGGTCTTTGGGGATGCCAGCTGCAGACTGCCTGCCCCCTCTGCAGCCCCCACAACAGTTTTGCCATCTTCAGCATTGCCTGATCACTGATTCCATCCATTTTTGGGCAACGCTGGCCCTCCTGGCCTTTGGGTTGGGCGCCATCTGGGCATGCATCTGGGCATGTATTTTTATTTGTAATCTCTGGAATTGCTGCTATAATGTATTTTAATGTATTTTAATGTTTTATCGTTATATTATATTTATGAGACCTTATATTGCATTTGTTTTATGTCTCATTGTACACTGCCCAGAGCCCTTCGGGGGTTGGGCGGTCTATTAAGTCGAATATAATAATAATAATAATAATAATAATAATAATAATAATAATAATAATGTTTCTGATAATGAAAGACCAAGAAAAGGGAGCAATCCCTAGCAATTACAGGCCAATCACTTGCCTACCAACAACCTTTAAGCTTTTTACTGGCATATTAGCTGATGCAATACAAGACCACCTGGAAGGAAAGAACTTGCTGCCCCCAGAACAAAAAGGAAACAAATCAAAGCAGTAAGAGGAACAAAGAGATCAAGCTGCTCATAGATTAAAATGATCCTTGAGAATTGCAAAAGAAGGAAAACCAACTTGCATGTAGCTTGGATTGATTACAGGAAAGCATTCGATTCACTGCCACACAGTTGGATATACTTCATTGCACCTGGAGATAGTGGAGTCAGTGAAAACATCAAGAAATTGGTCCAAGAATGCAATGCACACTTGGAAAACAGAATTAATAGTCAATGGAGCGAGGAATAGGGAATCAACATCCCAAGGGGAATATTCCAAAGGAGACTCCCTGTCCCCACTACCTACTTCATCCCATTGCTATGATTCCGCTCTCTATAATTCTGAAGAAAACAGGTCAAGGATATCAGACAGCAAAGAAACTCACCAAAAATTTCCCACACCTTCTATACATGCTGGATGACCCTACAAAGCTCTATGGAAAATCAAAAGCAGAGATTGAGGTCACTACTGAACACAGTGAGAGTCTTTAGCTAACTGACATTGCAATGGATTTTGGACTTGACAAGTGTGCAACTTTGGAACTCAGTAAAAGGAGGTAAAGCTTCTGCACAACATCGCGAGAAGGTGTTGACATATGCCAAATGACACTATAGAAATAAAGAGCTTACCAGTGAATGAAAGCTACAACATACTTGGGGATACTGCGGCAAGCCAAGAGAACATCAAGCATGCACAGAAGTCAAAGGCGCATGATTAGGAAGGGAATATCTTAGAAGGGTAAAGAAAAATTTTGAAATCAAAGAGTTAAAATGGGAGGAAATACAATAAAGGAGCAGATTAACTACTTGGTAGGTGCCTGTAGTAATTGCATACACTGCTGGCATAATTAACTGGACACAAGTTTCCGAATTGGACATGCCTGGACCAAGAGAAAAACAAGGAAAATTATGACCATCAATCGAGCACTGCATCCAAGAAGTGATGTAGACAGACTCTACCTATGCAAGGTCAGGGAAAGGAGGGAAGATATGGACTTTGCTCCACATCAAGCAATCAGTAAAGAGGTAAAGAGAAAAGAGAGCCTGAAAAAAATATTAATCCAAGAAAGTCAAGAACCAGCATTGAAAGAAGTCCACAAGGCTGAGAGAGATGGCTGAAAAGCTCAAAAGAATCAAAAGAGTATAGAGGATCCAACAGTTTAAAAAAACACAGCGAAAGGAGCAGTGGCTAAAAAACAAGCCACTCCATGGAGCGAGTACTTTAAGAACATTGAAGGGAAGGTTGACAGCAAGAAAACATGGGAGTTGAGCTCTAGAAGGGGAACTCTAAAAGAAGGGAAACTGAAGGCCTGATTTTTTGCTGCCCAGGAGCAAGCATTACTTGACAAAATGCAATAAAAGACACGAAGATAGAAAAGTCCTACAATGACCCAAAGTGCCGGTCCTCTGCAAAGGAGGGTGATGAAACTTAGGTAGGAGCACATCATCTGCTGTTTGTAAAGAAAATAGCCCAAACTGAGCTATCTTAAGAACGATCACAATAAGAGCTAGCAGCAATGGTGCACTGGAACCTTTGCAAAAAAGTCACGGCCTGCCCTGTAGCAAGAGACCTTCCAAGTGCAGAGCACAAAGCCAGAGAAGACCACAAGAAAATGAAGTGAAGCATAAAATACTCTAGGACTTTAGAATACCAAAACAAGACAGACACCTGGCACACAACACCCCTAAGACATAACAGTGATAGAGAAAAAAACATGTTTAGGATCACATAGATGTTTGCTGTGCCCAGTTGACATAACAGGAGTAGAGGGACAAAAGAGCTGGAAAAAGATCACAAAAATACAAGGACCTACAAATTGAAGTTGAACGCATTGTGGCAGAAAAAAAGAACAACAGTAATCCCACTAGTAAGTGGGTGCTCCTAGGAGAATCCCAAGAAATCTTAGAAAGAACATCTAGGAAGAAGCCCTAAAACTTTGGACCAAGAACATCAGTCCACATGCTGCAGAAAGCAGCACTTCTAGGAACTGCACACATTCTACGCAAATACCTCTAATATCCTAGGTCCTTGGGAAGGACTCGATATTCAGAGATGAATTCCAGACACTTGTGCTGTGTTGTTATGTGTATAATAATAATAATAATAATAATAATAATAATAATAATAATATGGCATGTCATGATAAGGTACATTTCTCTCTGTGGCACAGGTGTGGTGGGATGTACGTTTCGTCCACTTCACAGGTGTATGTGTGTTGGGAGGGGGTGGAGTTCATTTGAAGTTGCCTTTGAAATCGCATTTGCAATCATATTTACAATTGCATTAGCAAGCATTGGGGGGCGGAGTCCATTGGCAGTCGCATTTTAATGTCTTTGCCTTTGTTTTTGTTGGCGTTTGTTTAGTACCAGTAGCCAGGTTTTGTCGATTTTCAGACTCTCCTCCCTTTTTGTTGAAACTGTGGATGCCAACGGTTTCTCTCTGTAGCTGTTGGAGTTGTCAAGGATTTCTGTGTCTTCAAATTAGAGCCCTGGTTTAGAGCATTTGCGATTGAAGGCCCATTGCAAATGGGATTACAAATTCAACTGCGAATGAATTCCACCTAAACAGCCTGGTTCACAAGGGTCCTGGGCCGGTCACACAGTTTCCAAAGCATTGGGCAGGCAGGTGTCTCTACAAACCTGCAGCTTCGTGCAGGAAAGAGGAGGGAAGATCTTTGTGGGGGGTAGGGTTTTGCCGCTCCCTGCAAATGTCAACATAGAAGCTGCTCATCAAAGTCTGTTGCCATCAATGATCAAACTGGAGAAGGCGCAATTAAGGTGCAAGACCACGGGCGCCCCCTGCCCCTTCACCTGCTTGGCAAACATTAACTATGACTTATGGCTGACAAGAGCCATGCGCGGCTCTGTGCGCAGTCAATGAGCTGAAGGGAGAGGAGAACTTGTTCATTTACTTCTGAGAGGCATGTTCTGCTCTGTGACCAACAAAGGACCCCAATGAAAATGTTACATGATTTAATACGCTGGCGAAATGCACGCCTACTGCAAAAGGGCCCTGTGGAAATGTCACTCAGCAAAAGCAGGGCATATGGGGAACTCCAAAGGAGCCAACGTGGTGTGGTGGTTAAGAGGAGGAGGAGGAGGAGGAGGAGGAGGAGGAGGAGGAGGAGGAGGAGGAGGAGGAGGAGGAGGAGGAGAAGAAGAAGAAGAAGAAGAAAGAGAAAGAAAGAAGAGAAAGAAAGAAAGAGAAAAGAGAGAGAAAGAAGAAGAAAGAAGAAGAAGAAGAAAGAAAGAAAGAAGAAGAAGAAAGAAGAGGAAGAGGAGGGAGGAGGGAGGAGGAGGAGTTGTTTGGATTTATATCCCCCCTTCTCTCTCCTGCAGGGAGAACTCAAAGGGCTGACAATCTCACTTGCCTCTTCTCACAACAAACACCCTGTGAGGTGGGTGGGGCTGAGAGAGCTCCGAGAAGCTGTGACTAGCCCAAGGTCACCCAGCTGGCGTGTGTGGGAGTGCACAGGCTAATCTGAATTCCCCAGATAAGCCTCCACAGCTCAGGCGGCAGAGCTGGGAATCAAACCCGGTACCTCCAGATTAGACACACAAGCTCTTAACCTCCTACGCCTAGGTGGATTGTAATCTGCTCCTAGGTGGATTGTAATCTGGAGAACCAGGTTTGATTCCCCACTCCTCCGCCTGAGTGGTGGAGGCTTATCTGGTGAGCCAGTGTTGGCAATGCTGTCCGGCTGCCTCTCACCCGCTGCCAGTCTGTGGTACCCTCCTCAGCGTGCCCAGGTCGATCTTCATTGACTTGCCTGTCATAAATTCTTTCCTTTCAAGGAGACCTGAGTGAAGAAGAATGGGACATCAACTAAATGATGACAAATCGCCGTTTTGGCCTTCAGCGGGTAGGCCCGGACCCCCTCTCCCTTCCCTCTCTGGGGAGCACAGCCAGGCGCTGGCCCAGCTCCAGTTTGGCACGTGGCTGACATTCCTGCTCTTCTCTTCAGGGAGCAGAGGAAACCTGACTCCCCTGGGCCATGTCTCCTGAACGGATCTGGTTCTGACCCATCTCCAAAGGGCTGTTGCGACCCCTGCGGCCAGCTGCTTTGTTCTGCTGTTAGAGCGTGCCCGGCTCCTCCCGTGGCACCTCGAGTGACCGTCCACCTGCAGGGCTCCTTTCCAAAGGGCAGCGAAATAGCAAGAAAGCAGCAGCTGCCAGAGCCCAGAACAGAGGCTCTTGAAAAACCAGCACAGTTTATTCCAATTTAAGCATCAGATGCGTGAAGCGCCCATCCTGTAGGCAGATACATTAAGAACAGAAGAACATAAGAACAAGCCAGCTGGGTCAGACCAGAGTCCATCTAGTCCAGCTCTCTGCTACTCACAGTGGCCCACCAGGGGCCTTTGGGAGCTCACAGGCAGGAGGTGAAAGCAATGGCCTTCTGCTGCTGCTGCTCCCGAGCACCTGGTCTGCTAAGGCATTTGCAACCTCAGATCAAGGAGGATCCAGATGGGTAGCCAGAGATCTACTTCTCCTCCATAAATCCATCCAAGCCCCTTTTAAAGCTATCCAGGTGAGTGGCCATCACCACCTCCTGTGGCAGCATATTCCAAACACCAATCACACGTTGCGTGAAGAAGTGTTTCCTTTTATTAGTCCTAATTCTTCCCCCCAGCATTTTCAATGGATGCCCCCTTTTCTCTGCCTGGAAGCTTCGAGAGCGGCTGCCCATCTAGGTGGACAGTACTGGGTTCGATGGGCCGAAGGTCCAAATCAGTAGAAGGTGGTTTCATGTGTTCGAAGTGCAAGGGGAAGCATAATAAGCAGACCCAATTAGAAAGGGATAGAGTATGTCTGGTCCCCCTCTGACCTCTGGCTCTCTGCCTGCCTGCTTTGTCTCCTGCCCGTGCCTTGATTCTGAGCTGCCCTGACCGTCCCTTTGCATGCTGCCTGCCCTGACTCTGGACTGTCTGATGATGGGTGTTGTGGGTTTTCCGGGTTGTATGGCCGCATTCCAGTCGCATTTTCTCCTGACGTTTCCCCTGCATCTGTGGCTGGCATCTTCAGAGGATCTTCCGAAGATGCCAGCCACAGATCCTCGGAAGATGCCAGCCACAGATGCAGGGGAAACGTCAGGAGAAAATGCGACTGGAATGCGGCCATACAACCCGGAAAACCCACAACACCCTAGTGGTTCTGGTTGTGAAAGCCTTCAGCAATACATTGTCTGACGATGCCGTGCTTGTTGCCACCTTGACTTTGGTCTACCTGGCTGGCACTGCTAGCAGCACAGTAGTGT
This sequence comes from Sphaerodactylus townsendi, assembly GCF_021028975.2. NCBI lineage: Eukaryota > Metazoa > Chordata > Lepidosauria > Squamata > Sphaerodactylidae > Sphaerodactylus > Sphaerodactylus townsendi. The sequence goes on along the minus strand of NC_059432.1, from coordinate 112,904,496 downwards.
CTATGTGATGCACATAGGGGCAAAAAATCCAAACTTCACATACACGCTACAGGGGTCAGTGCTATCAGTCACAGACCAGGAAAGGGATTTGGGCGTCTTAGTGGATAGTTCCATGGGAATGTCAACTCAATGCATGGCAGCTGTGAAAAAGGCAAACTCTATGCTGGGGATCATTAGGAAAGGAATTGATAATAAAACTGCAAAGATTGTCATGCCCTTATATGAAAGTCATCGTGAGATGCGTGAATCGCGACTTGGGAGTCCTCTGTGTCCAGTTCTGGTCGCCACATCTCAAAAAGGATATCGAAGAGCTAGAAAAAGTGCAGAGAAGGGCAACAAGGATGATTGAGGGACTGGAGCACCTTCCTTATGAGGAGAGGCTGCAGCGTTTGGGACTCTTTAGTTTGGAGAGGGAGACGTCCTGAGGGGGGGGATAGGATCGAAGTCTATCAAATTAGGCATGGGGTAGAAAATGTAGACAGAGAGACTTTTTTCTCTCTTTCTCACAATACTACTAGAACCAGGGGGGCATCCATTGAAAATGCTGGGGAAGAATTAGGACTAATAAAAAAAAACGGCTTCTTCACTTCCCCAACGTAGTGATTGGTGTTTGGAATATGCTGCCACAGGAGAGGAATGGTGATGGCCACTCACCTGAATAACCTTTCAAAGGGGCTTGGACAGATTTATGGAGGAGAAGTCGATCTATGGCTCCCAATCTTGATCCTCCTTGATCTCAGATTGCAAATGCCTTAGCAGACCAGGTGCTCTGGAGCAGCAGCAGCAGCAGCAGAAGGCCCTTGCTTTCACCTCCTGCAGGTGAGCTCCCAAAGGCACCTGGTGGGCCACTGTAAGTAGCAGAGTGCTGGACTAAATGGACTCTGGTCTGATCCAGCAGGCTAGTTCTTATGTTCTTATGTTCTTATTCTAGACCTTGCCTTGGCATCCCCTCCCTTCCTCTTTCTGTTGGTTCCATGCCACCTTTTCCTCCTTTCTCCAGAGCTGCATTTATTTCACACAGGCTGGACAGATAACTCTGTCCAGCCGATCAACCGGGAGCCCTGGGAGGCCAGATGCCAGGTGGAAATGAGCACAGACAGTTCACCCCATGAATTCCTCTCTGAGAGCCTCTAATGAGAGATGCCACCGCGTTTAATGTTTAATGCCAATGGCCGTAATCGGTTACCTCGTCCCCTAGATCAGGGACCAAGAAGATGGGAGCTCACGGCTCGGCGGCTTCTGATCAGCATCGTGGTCAGCCAAGAGTGACGTGGCTGGGAGGAAGCATCACGAGAGAAGCGGGGCGGCATTTTGGCCAGGAGGGTGGGGAAGGGTTGCAGAAGAGGCCGACTCTGACTCTTCAGTGTGAGCTGCAGAATTATCCATATCACTTCAACAACCCAGGGGTGGCTGGCCTCGGGATTCTTATGGGAAACAGGGTTCATTCATTCATTCATTCATTCATTCATTCATTCATTCATTCATTCATTCATTCATTCATTCATTCATTCATTCATTCATTTATATCTTAGATTTTAAACCGCCCACCCCAAAGGACTTTGGGCGGTGTACAGAAGGCCAAAACAATATTATACACAATAGGCCATTACATTACACACCATAAAATGCATTAAATAAGTTAAAACAATTTACTATACTATTATCGTATCCCAGAATTACATTGGCTTTCTTGTATCACACTGCGTTGGGCCCAGGATAGAACTCTGTAACAGTCCACTAATCACTTTTTTCCAGGATGAGGATGAACCCTTTGGGTTCAGTCAGTCAACCAATTAAAAATCCATCTAATCTAGTTCACATCTTTCCAGCTTACATGCAAGAATATTATGGAGCGCCTTGTCAAAGGCCTTACTAAAATCAAGGTATGCTACGTCCACAGCATTCCCTTCATCTACCAAGTTCATCGCTCTATCAAAAAAAGCGATAAGATTAGTCTGGCGTGACTTGTTTCTGAGGGACACATGTTGATTTTCAGTGATCATATTATTCCCTCCCAAGTGCTTACAGACTGTCTCCTTAATGATCTGCTCCAGAATCTTTCCTGGTATTGATGTCAAGCTGACTAGGCGGTAGTTGTTTGCGTCCTCTCCTCCCTTTTTTTTTTGAAGATGGGAATGATATTAGCTCCCCTCCAGTCTGCTTCTTATACATTATTGCAAGTAGTTCTGAGATTGCTTCTGCCAGTTCTTTTAATACCCTGGGATGTAGTTCATCAGGCCCTGGAGATTTGAATTCATTTAAAGTAGCCAAGTATTCCCACACTACCTCTTTATTTATTTTGCGCTGAATTGCCCCTACTACATCTGCTGTTCCATTTCCCTCTGGTTCAGCACTGTCTTCCTTTTGGGAGAAGGCCAAGGTGTTGAGTAGTTCTTCCTTCTCTGTGTCTCCTGTTAGCGTTTTGCCTGAGATCTCCAGGCCGCTCCTGGAGATTGGCAGCCCTGCACTGCTGCAGGGCTGCTGGTTGATTTATTTGCTCTCCTTCGGCACCTGGCATCGGTTCCGGCCTGTGTGCATTCATCCATAGGTGGCATCCATTCATCCACTCATCCACGGGACTGTTTTGCTCCGCTGGTTGTGTTGGATCTGCCAGCATTTGTCAAGAAATTACAAGCAGTCCTCTGTGGTGCAGGAAATACGATCAGCCCTGTAATGATGGCACACAGAAGAAGGCATTGTGTTCACGGCAATGAATTCAGACCAACTGAGGGTGGGATTAATGAAACCGCTGCCTGGCACGCTGGGCATCTTCTTGATGCCAGACACGGCGGACAAAGGCAAAGGCCTGGAGGCCGGCTGGCCACACCAGCAAACCTTGTTTGTCCAAGGAGGCAGGGAGTCCTCAGCACGGCCCTGGTGTGACCCATCTGGAGAGGGAAATCGTGGCGGCCGGCTGGAGACCCTCCCTTCGCCTTGAGTGGCAAATCTGCAGGGAGTTCTTGGGTCAACTGAAATTCCAAACCTCATGGGACATAGTGGGGGGGGGGGGCGGGACGACCCCCTCAAAGGACAAGAGCACTATAGATCGCCAAGCTGTTATGAAGAGGTATTCCTCGGGGGGGGGGGGGGTCTTGCAGCTGGTTTTCTAGGATCTTAGGCAGAGATGTCAGTGTAGGGTATTTACTGTACTCAAGGCAATAGAACAGTCTGTTCCCACCATCTGGAGTTTTCCATGAAATTCCGGACAAGCTGAATGGTGGTTTGAAATACTCTGTTTCTGACCCGCTGGTATAATCTGGAATCTTCCTGGCCAGAGCAGGAAACCCAAAGAAGTCACAGGGCCCCGAGTGGCACCACGTGACGTTCCCCTTTTGCTTACCACTCAATAAAGGGGCATTTTCCCAGGTTCCTGTTCTTGGGATAAAACGCAGGCAAAGAGAATGGCGTGAATGATTTGGGTATCCCTTTAAGCAAATTGAACTCAATTCAATCCTGCTTCCCATGGCAATTTTGTGCCAAGATGCCTTCCCACAAAGGACACAATAACATCAAAACAAACCAGGAAAGAAATAGTGAAGCCATCAGGGGGTCAGTTTGGACTAGTGGTTAAAGTATCAGAATCCACCTGAGAGATGTAATAGTATCTCTCTATTCTGCATTGGTCAGACCTCATCTGGAATCCTGTGTCCAGTTGTGGGTGATGCAATTCAAGAAGGATACTGACAAGCTGGAATGGGTCCAGAGGACTCTATACAACAGCAGTGGCGAACCTATGGCACGGGTGCCAGCGGTGGCACTCAGAGCCCTTTCTGTGGGAACACGTGCACAGAGTTCGTCATGTGGGGGGCAGAAAATCACCCCCCACACACACACATCTAGGCTGGCCTGGGCATGGTCCTTTACCTGGGAGTAAGCTCAGTTGCTGGCAATGGGGCTTGCTTCTGAGTAAACCCTCCTAGGATCGCGATTCACCCATTCGAAGCGTTGCATGGTTGCTTCACCAAGTTTACTCCTGAGTAATGCGCGCCTCAGAGCCAACCGTTTTTTTTCTAAACTAAAACTTCAATATTCAGGTTAAATTGCCATGTTGACACTTTGCGATAAATAAGTGGGTTTTGGGTTGCACTTTGGGCACTCGGTCTCGAAAAGGTTCGCCACCACTGCTATACAACCTGTGCTGTAGACAAGAGGCTGATGTTAGGGTAGAATATGGAAAAGAAGAACAGGTTCCAATCGGTAAAGGAGGAATCAGACAAGGATGTAATTTATCTTCCTGAATCTGTATGCAGAACATATCATAAGGAAAACTAGATGAGATTCAGATGAAGGTGGAATGAAAATTGGGCTGGGGGGGGGCATGAACAGTCGGAGATATGCGGATGATACCACATCACTGGTAGAAAACAGTGAGACTTGAAACGACTCCTGATGAAGGTTAAAGCAGAAAGTGCCAAAGCAGAATTACAGCATCAAGAAGACAAATGTAATGACTACTAGGAGAATCCAGGTGCTCGGGAGCAACAGCCGCAGAAGGCCATTGCTTTCACCTCCTGCAGGTGAGCTCCCAAAGGCACCTGGTAGGCCACTGCGAGTAGCAGAGAGCTGGACTAGATGGACTCTGGTCTGATCCAGCTGGCTTGCTCTTATGTTCTTATGTTCTTAATTACCCAACCTCAAGGTTGATGATGGAAAAGAAAACGGTTCGAGATTTTCTATTCCTTGGCTCTGTCATCAACCTAAAGGGAATCTGCAATCAAGATATCAAAAGACAGAAACTGGGAATGGCCGCCATGAAGGAGTTAGAAAAGATTCTTAAGGATAAACATGTTTTGCTGGTGATCACGATCAAGATAATTAGGGTGTTGTGGGTTTTGAGAGTGTTTAATTAGGGTGTTGAGAGTCAGCATGGCTTTTGCAGAGGTAAATCCTGTCTTACAAACTTACTAGAGTTCTTTGAGGGTGTAAACAGGCATGTGGACAGGGGTGAACCGGTGGACATTGTCTACTTGGATTTCCAAAAGGCTTTTGACAAAGTTCCTCACCAGAGACTGTTGAGAAAACTCAGCAATGAAGGAATAAGAGGGGAAGTCCTCCTATGGATTAAAAACTGGTTGAGAAACAGGAAACAAAGAGTGGGTGTAAATGGGAAGTTCTCACAATGGAGAGATGTCGGGAGTGGTGTCCCCCAAGGATCCGTTTTGGGACCAGTGCTCTTTAACCTATTCATAAATGACCTGGAAGTAGGGGTGGGTAGCGTGGTGGCCAAGTTTGCAGATGATACCAAATTATGTGGGGTGGTGAGAACCACAAAGGATTGCGAAGAGCTCCAAGCGGACCTTGATAAACTAGGTGAAATTGAAGATCAGAAATGGCAAATGCAGTTCAATGTAGCAAAATGTAAAGTGATGCACATAGGGGCAAAAAATCCAAACTTCACATACACGCTACAGTTGTCAGTGCTATCAGTCACAGACCAGGAAAGGGATTTGGGCGTCTCAGTTGATAGTTCCATGGGAATGTCAACTCAATGCGTAACAGCTGTAAAAAAAAAGGCAAACTCTATGCTGGGGATCATTAGAAAAGGAATTGATAATAAAACTGCAAAGATTGTCATGCCCTTATATAAAGCAGTGGTGCGACCGCACTTGGAGTACTGTGTCCAGTTCTGGTTGCCGCATCTCAAAAAGGATATTGAGGAGATAGAAAAAGTGCAGAAGAAGGGCAACAAGGATGGGAGGATTGAGGGACTGGAAGCACCTTCCCTATGAGGAGAGGCTGCAGCGTTTGGGACTCTTTAGTTTGGAGAGGAGGCGGCTGAGGGGGGATATGATTGAAGTCTACAAAATTATGCATGGGGTAGAAAATGTTGACAGAGAGAATTTTTTCTCTCTTTCTCACAATACTAGAACCAGGGGGCATTCATTGAAAATGCTGGGGGGAAGAATTAGGACTAATAAAAGGAAACACTTCTTCATGCAACATGTGATTGGTGTTTGGAATATGCTGCCACAAGATGTGGTGATGGCCACTAACCTGGATAGCTTTAAAAGGGGCTTGGACAGATTTATGGAGGAGAAGTCGATCTATGGCTCCCAATCTTGATCCTCCTTGATCTGAGGTTGCAAATGCCTTAACAGACCAGGTGATCAGGAGCAACAGCCGCAGAAGGCCATTGCGTTCACATCCTACATGTGAGCTCCCAAAGGCACCTGGTGGGCCACTGCGAGTAGCAGAGAGCTGGACTAGATGGACTTTGGTCTGATCCAGCTGGCTTGTTCTTATGTTCTTATGTTCTTATGTTTTCCGGGGTGTAGGGCTGTTTTCCAGTAGCATTCTCTCCTGACGTTTCACTTGCATCTGTGGCTGGCATCTTCAGAGGAAGATGCTACTGGAACACAGCCATACAACCCAGAAAACCCACAACACCCTAGTGATTATGGCCATGAAAGCCTTCGACAATACATCCAGATAATTCATACCATAGTTTTTCCTGTTACTGTATAGGAATGTGAAAGTTGGACAATGAAGAAAACTGACTGGAAGAGTTAATTTCAAATGTGATGTTGAAGGAGAGTTTTACAGATATTGTGGGCCATTGGAAAGACACATAAATGGGTTATAGATCAAATCAAGTCTAGAAGCGACAATGATTACACAGAGGCTGTCATTCTTTGGTCACATCATGAGAAGAGAAGAATTACTGGAAAACCCTCCCCCTTCCCAATAACACTAGGAAACGTTGAAGGCAGCAAGAAAAAAGGCAGACCCTAAATGAGATGGGTTGACTCAGTCAAGGAAGCTATGGTGGCCCTCCCTTTACAAGACCTAAGCCAGTGGTGGCAAACCTTTTCAAGACCGAGTGCCCAAACTGCAACCCAAAACCCACTTATTTATCGCAAAGTGCCAACACGGCAATTTAACCTGAATACTGAGGTTTTCGTTTAGAAAAAACAGTTGGCTCAGAGGCGTGCGTTACTCAGGAGTAAGCTTGGTGGTAGAAGGTGGCTTTGCTTTGAAGCAACCGTGCAACTCTTCGAACGGGTGAATCACGACCCTTGGAGGGTTTACTCAGAAGCAAGCCCCATTGCCAGCAACTGAGCTCACTCCCAGGTAAAGGATCGCGCTTTAGTTCTTTGCATGAAAATCAGTGGGGTTTAATAGCGCTTAACAGGGTTACCTACACTGCTTCCCCAAAACTAGGTCTTAGGTTTAATGCTAATAATCGAGCCCAGCGGCCCAGGCCAGCCTAGATGTGTGTGGGGAGGGGGACTCTGTTTGCGCGTGCCCACAGAGAGGGCTCTGAGTGCCACCTCTGGCACCAGTGCCATAGGTTCACCACCACTGACCTAAGCCAATAAAGGATGGCATGTTTGGGAGACCATGCATTCAGAGTGTCGTCAGAAGCAACTTGACAGCATTCACACACACACACACACACACACACACAAACACATAGAGCTCATCGATGAAGGATGTGGCATTGGAATTCATGACTGAGAAGCATTTTTGTCAGAACATGTGTGTCAGTCACAAGCCTTTATTGGCATAAAATAAACATACAAAATCAGCATACAAAATTTGCCCATTATTGCTCACAATTATAGACACTGGTACTAAAATACTAAATACTAAAATATATACATGGTCCTTCTGTAACTATAGGACATTCCTTCAGCTAAGTTAACTCACTTAAACGTCATCAGATACTGACAGAAGCTAGAAAAATTACTGCTGGCTATATGTGGTCATAATACATAGACACTTGGTTGGAGTATTCATTCCTAGACTTACGTCTATTATTGTTAGCAAGAAATTTTTGCTACATTCTCACACACTGTGGAAGTCCATGTTGTTCAAAAAAGCATAGGTAATCTTAAGAGCATCAGTTAGATTGTTATACAGAAATGGGATAAGTGCAGATTGTGACATTCCTGATTTTTTGCCAAACCTTACACAATGAAAGAGGGTATGATCGAGTTTTCTCCACCTGACCCATCTAGGCATTAAAGCATGAAAAGGGACATAGCACTCCTCTCTGTTTATCAATTTGTTGATATCTGCCATTAAGAGCAGCATAGAAGGTAATTAGAATTGAATCTGGCCAGTGTTACAAAGCTCTTCTTAATTTAGGGTTGGTGGATCCACTGTAAAATAATTGGCCATGTGTCCTTGTTCAATTGGAATAAGCATGGGGTCAGGGGGGGGGCGGAACACGTTCTTCCTCGCAGCTGTTATCATATCCCGATACTCTTGTTCCTAATAGCTTAGTTTTCAAAGCAGCTATAATAGCTTCTTGATGATAAGGGAAAGAGGGACTCAACTTTGACTCTAATGAAAAGCCAAGTGAGTGGTTGGATTTTTCCCTCAACTAGCTCTTCTGTAACCACCTAGAATTTGCATAGTCGGAAAGCATGAGGTGTAACATTGAACTGGAGTGATCCTGCAAATAGTGGATACGTAGCCAGTATCTGACAGTTCTCAGCCAGGCCATCGTGGCATATGATATTTGCCCGAGTTCTAAACATAGGGCTGCATATGAAGCACAATTTGGTAAGCCCATAATTTTGTGGAAGAAACGGGACTGGGCTGTGTTTATATTTTCTTTTTGTTTATAGCTCCGATCCAAATAGGTGCTCCATAGAGGAGCTGAGAGCCGCATTTAGCATTGAACACCTTCAATGTGTGAATGTTTAGATGAGCAAAATCTAAATGACCGCTGGACCCTCGTTCTAGCAGGTGCCGTGTGCAGATTAGGACCGAGTGCACAGCTTGAACCGTGTGCAAAACCTGATAAGGTGAGGGCACCTGATTGGTACCATTTTTGTATATAGATAGCACAGACAGCAGTGTGAGGAGTGCTTGAAAACACCTGTGGTCTGGCGAAGCACTTTGTCAGTAGATAGCAATAAATAGAACTGCACTGGTGACTGTGTGTCTGTCAGTTCTTGTCTACATTGCGTCCTGCAAGGTGGTCTACTCCGGGTAAATCCGCTGCTTCAACAATTTTTTTTTAAAAATATTTTTATTGATATTGCGGAATTATTACAGATTTATATTGTATACTTTATATACATCCTCCATATCATTTTTCCCCCTTTCTCCCCCCTCCCTCCTTCTTCTTCTCTTCTTTAGATGCGCAGCAGGTCCATTCTTTTCAATCTTCTTGTCCATTTTTCTTCTGTAATTCCAATTTCGTTTAGCCAGTCTTTGAATTCCATCCAAATCTCCTTCATATCCTTTTGTTTTTCTTGCCATATTTGATTTCTTGACATTGTCGTCGAAATTTCTAATTGTATTTGCTCTTCCCCATATATATTCCAACCATTTCTGCATTGTCCAGATTTTTTTGTCCTTCCACCCCAATGCTATTACTGCATGGACCGCTCTAATCATGAATTTGAAAAGTTTTCTTTTTCTTTGTTCTATTATAGTATAATCCACTATACCTATAAATAGTAAATCTATATTTATCTTTATTTTTTACCTTTACATATTTTTCTATGTATTTTATCACATTTTCCCACATATTTTTTACTTCTATACATTCTAGCCACATATGGGTATATATTGCATTTTTTTCTCCACAATGCCAACATTTCGGACTGAGCCCACTTATCATATATGCCAACTGTTTCGGTGTTCTATACCATTTTAATATTAATTTCTTCTCTAGTTCTGCATATTTATCTATTTTTATTTTATTCATATTATCTATAATCCTTTTAATAAGGTCTATGTCTTTCACTCCATCTTGTTGCCATTTTTCCATTATGATTCTTATCATGAATTCTTGATCTTCTATCATGTTTTTGTATATAACTCCTAATATTTGTCCTTTCTTTTCCTCATATGAGGAAAAGAAAGGATGCTTCAACAATTTTCACCTTAATCTTAACAAATAAATGGTTCTGTACCTTTTATCAAACGCCTGATCTTCGTGACTGTGGATATCACGGATATATTACAGGGTGGATATTAAGTGGCACATCCAGCCTGGCTTAGTTGGACACTTCTTTTCTAGATTAAATCAAGGAATGCAAACTCTGGGCTGCGAAATACTTGGAGATTGGTGGGGGGGCTGGGGGGGGGGGGGGAAAGTCTATGGAGGGAGGGGTTGGGGGAGTGAGCTCAGCCAAAAGCAGCTTACAAACTCCTTTTCCATTGTATTGTCGAAGGCTTTCACGGCCGGATTCAACTGGTGGTGGTGGGTTTTCCGGGCTGCGTGGCCGTGGTCTGGTGGATCTTGTTCCTAACATTTTGCCTGCATCTGTGGCTGGCATCTTCAGAGGTGTATCGCAGAGAAAAGGAACAAGATCTACCAGACCATGGCCACACAGCCCAGAAAACCCACCACAATCCTTTTCCCTTCCTCTCCCCACAACAGTCACCTTGTGAGGCAGGTGGGGCTGAGAGAGTTCTGAGAGAACTGTGTGACTGGCCCAAGATCATCCATCGGGCTTCATGCGTACAAGCAGGAAAACAAATCCAGTTCAAAAGATTAGAGCCCTCTGCTCAGGTGGTGGAGTGGGGAATCAAACCCGCTTCTCCAGATTAGAGTCCACCAGCTGCTATCCGCTACACCACACGGGCTCTCTTCACATTCATTTACCTTGTAACATTTTCCCCCCAGTGAATACCTGAAACTGCCTTCTAGCAAGTCTGAGTCTTGGTGTACGATGAGCAGATCTTTGGCTTTCACCAGCTCATACCCCCCCCCCCTCCACTCTCCAAGCTTCTTCGCCTCTGAGGCGCTCCTGGATTCCACTCCAGCTGTTGTGCTGAAGACCAGGATAAGAACATAAGAACATAAGAACGAGCCAGCTGGATCAGACCAGAGTCCATCTAGTCCAGCTCTCTGCTACTCGCAGTGGCCCACCAGGAGCCTTTGGGAGCTCACCTGCAGGAGGTGAAAGCAATGGCCTTCTGCTGCTGCTGCTCCTGAGCACCTGGTCTGCTAAGGCCTTTGCAATCTCAGATCAAGGAGGATCAAGATTGGTAGCCAGAGATCGACTTCTCCTCCATCAATCTGTCCAAGCCCCTTTGAAAGCCATCCAGGTGAGTGGCCATCACCCCCTCCTGTGGCAGCATATTCCAAACACCAATCACACGCTATGTGAAGAAGTGTTTCCTTTTATTAGTCCTAATTCTTCTCCCCAGCATTTTCAATGGATGCCCCCTGGTTCTAGTATTGTGAGAAGTTCTAGTATCTTTGGCTTTCACCAGCTCATAACCCCCCCCCCATCCCTGACCCCCCCCCAGCTTCTTTGCCTCTGAGGTGCTCCTGGATTCCACTCCAGCTGTTGTGCTGTAGACCAGGATGGCTACCTTCTGACTGAAGCACCCTTAAATGCTGCCATGATGAGACCAGGGATGAACAGCTGCCAGCTGAGTGGGGAGAGGGTGCCTGCAAGCAAGAGGCTGTTTTTCTCTCCTGCGGGAGGAGGCTGAGCTGGCGCCCTCCCCGCTCACCGATTTGTGTGAATGGCGTCTCCGCAGTGCCAAGAGCCGGGCATCCAGTCAACGCTCCCTCCAGGGTCCATTTGTCAGCTGCCTGTGTCAGCTGGGCTGTTTCCAAGGCTGAGGCTTCATCCATTAGGGTCCTTCAGGTGGACAGAGGGTGCAGGAGGTGGAAGTGCCACCCGGGGCGTGCGGCTGGAGCCACTGGGGCTTGGTGTCCTCTGGCTCAGGCCAAGAAGGAAGTGGAGGGGTGGGAGGCGCAGAGCCCAAAATGGAACAGAGACACCGAAGGTGACTGCAGGGAGCCCAGCCACCCTGACCAGGAAGTAGGATTGCAAGCAGATAAGAGAGTGTGAGGGAGAGGTCACCACAGAGGCTGCTTGGAGGACTGCCATAGAGTTCTCATTTTCTCTCTCTCTCTCGTTCTCTCTCACTCTCTCATTCTCTCTCTCTCATTCTCTCTCTCTCATTCTCTCTCTCTCTCTCTCATTCTCTCTCTCTCATTCTCTCTCTCATTCTCTCTCTCATTCTCTCTCATTCTCTCTCTCTCTCTCTCATTCTCTCTCTCTCATTCTCTCTCTCTCATTCTCTCTCTCTCTCTCTCTCTCATTCTCTCTCTCTCTCATTCTCTCTCTCTCATTCTCTCTCTCTCTCTCTCTCTCTCTCTCATTCTCTCTCTCTCATTCTCTCTCTCATTCTCTCTCTCTCATTCTCTCTCTCTCTCTCTCTCTCTCATTCTCTCTCTCTCTCATTCTTTCTCTCTCATTCTCTCTCTCTCATTCTCTCTCTCTCTCTCTTTCTCTCTCTCTCTCTCTCTCGAGAGAGAGAGAGAGAATTTTGAAATGAATGGGTTTGAACTAGTCTGTCCTTAGAATTGCACTGAAAGTGAACAAGGACATGCAAAAAGTCAGACAAAATGGGCCCTTCTAGTCCAGAATGCTGCTTCCAACAGTGGTCAACTTGACACTTCTGGACACCCCTGAAGCAGGCTATGCAGGCTACTGTCTTCTCATCCCAGGGGTCCCTGGCCGTGGGTATTCTGAAATCTGTTGTGTCTGTGCAACCATCCCTCTTGATTCTGGGCATCAGCCTTTGAGAATCATCCAAGGGCTCCAGCGCAGCCATCTGGAGACCAGACGATCTGTCCTTCTCAGACCTGGCTTTCTTGCTGAATGGCTTTCCTCTGTGGCAGCGATCATGTGGTCACTGAATCAGCCACGATTATTTGCAGCACAGATGGAATCACGGCATGTCAGTTGCAAGACTTGGAGTCATCGTTTTCGTTTTCAGCACCTTGGTCAGTGCCAGGATCTCTTCAACTCAGGGAAAGATTTCCCCCCAAATGGGGAGCTGTTAAGAAACCAGAAAGGGATCGTGGGTGGTACTGCACCAAGAATTGGTCTGTGCCACCCCCCCATTGGTTCCTAGTCCTTCCCCTCCCACTAACACCTGCAACTTCCTCTGCTAAGCTTCACTTGATCTGCTTCAATCAGTGGGGTGAATTCTGCCTAAAACATCCGTGCATAGCAGGACTGGTGGGTACAGATGGGTACCTCCACTGCGTCCTGAAATGTCCCCTCAAATCCTGCTTCTGAGTATTTGGGGCCCCCAGGAGCAGCATCCAGGGGAGGTTGGAATGCTCTTTTGCTGATTCCCCTGTTGGAAGAAAGGGACTTTACGCTGTTTCCTGCCTCATCCTACAGAGGGTTTATTTTTACTAGCAAGCTAGTGGCTAGATAGAGACTTAGGAATTGGTCACCTTTACTCCATCATGCTGACTCTATCCCTTTGATGTAGACTGATACTCTTAGGGACTCCCTCCCTTGCTTCCGCCTTCTTCTCAGAACCTCTCCATCTTACCTTCACCATGCCTAGGGAGAGGATGTGTCTCCTACGCATCTGCCTCCATCCAGCTAGAATAGATTAGTTAGTGAACCTGTCTCTCGGCCTTTCTAAACAGATCAGCAAATATATACAGTCAAACCAATACTGAAAAAATTGAGGCCAGCCAAGCCTAAAAACTAGCTGATTCACTGAATGTAGAAGCTGTATGCTGCTTTACTTAGCTCAGGGGTCCCCAAACTACAGCCCGGGGGCCAAATGTGGCCCCCTGAAGGCATTTATCCGGCCCGCCAGGCATGGCAGCGATGGCTCCATTCATGTGCAGTGGGGGCTCGAGGGAGAGGAGGAACTGGCCCCAACGGCCGTTGATTGCAGTTACATGATGGCACCCCCAAATCTCCATGCATTTTCTGACCCAGAGTTGGAAACCTTACATGTGGCAATGCCTGCTCTGCCCTTCCCTCTCGGCTACTTCATGTGTTGCTCTCAGGCTTTCTGTTCCGCCTCACTCCCATTGGCATCAGCCAGGCTGGCGAATCGCTCACTGGCTGCTAGGGAGGAAAGAACCCAGGAAGATACCTGATCCTGGGTTAGATGGAATGCTTCATTGGGAAAGTTCTGCTTTTTTTTACAGGGGAAGGTATTCCACAGCCTCCCCAACAATATTTGGAGCACACCCTATGCTTGACATACTTTGGTCACTGTTCTAAAAATAGACCATGACAGAAAGGCTGAAAGGTGAAATCAAACATTTTACAATCATTTGTGCATAGGAATTTGTTCATAGTTTTTTTTAGTCCGGCCCTCCAACAGTCTGAGGGACAGTGAACTGGCCCCCTGTTTAAAAAGTTTGGGGACCCCTGACTTAGCTAAACACACAATAAGAGAATTCAATCTATTTACCTGAACGCACTGAAGAAATTTCTGTTGAAAACGTGGACTAGCGCGCAACGCGTTCTGCAAATGTGGCTGCTGTCGCCGTAGTTTCTTCATCACTTGCTGGAGCGGCTGCTGTCTACTACCACAATTCGTCTTAATATTTTTGATTCATTGAATATTGGAGATACTGACTCTTTCAACTGACTGGAATGCAATATAACTATTGCAGGTTTCGTGCCTCATGGACAATGTTTATGACATGCTCTCATTATATGTTTGTTTATTACCTTTATATCCAGTTAAATAATCACAATATATCTTTATGAATAATCTTTATGGACGGTTTATGAAGTATCTATTGAAATTATACTCAAACTAACTGCTTATACCTCATTTTCTTCTCCACCTTTCTATCCAGAATGGAGTTCACTAATAAACACTCTTTTTATTAGATTAGAAACTACAAACGACTCTGACTTTCTTTTGTGTCTGAAGTTCTCTCTAGCAAGCTTAACCACGCGTGGGTGCCCAGGTAAGCCTCCCTGTGTCCAGCCTCTGTGCCGCTCTGCTACTTTTGCAAGGGAAACACACGCTCCAGGTGTGGTTCTCCCAACATCCCCCACCTTACGCCTGCTCAATAGATCTAGTCCTGTGTTTAAGAAACCGTTCCTTCTGATGACTAGTAGTTTTTATTATGTGAATTGACACATATCTCCAGGACAATATCTCCACCATGGATCTGATAATATTAAGAGAAAGGAGGATCAGATGAAAAGGCTGCCCTGCCCAGAATACAGCTTCCCAGGGAGGATGCAGAGAACATTGACGCGAGCGTAAACCTTGGCATTGCTTGCAGCCCCTCGGCCAAAACAGAAAGGGAAATGCGGAGGAACCTCTGAACAATGAAGAAAAGAAAAGGTGCCACCACCAGAGGCTACAAAACTTTCAGATAACCATTTGCAGTTAATCCAGATAGAGAAGATGTGGGAACAAGGGGGGAGGAGGAGGAGGAGGAGGAGAGTTGGATTTATATCCCCCCTTTCTCTTCTGTAAGGAGGCTCAAAGGGGCTGACAATCTCCTTTCCCTTCCCCCTCCCCCACAACAAACACCCTGTGAGGTGGGTGGGGCTGAGAGAGCTCCGAAGAGCTGTGACTAGCCCAAGGTCACCCAGCTGGCATGTGTTGGAGTGCACAAGCTAATCTGGTGCCCCAGATCAGCCTCCGCAGCTCAAGAAGAAGAAGAAGAAGAGTTTGGATTTATATCCCCCCTTTCTCTCCTGTAGGAGACTCAAAGGGGCTGACAATCTCCTTGCCCTTCCCCCCTCACAACAAACACCCTGTGAGGTAGGTGGGGCTGAGAGAGCTCCGAGGAACTGTGACTAGCCCAAGGTCACCCAGCTGGAGTGTGTGGGAGTGCGCAGGCTAACCTGAATTCCCCAGAGAAGCCTCCACAGCTCAGGCGGCAGAGCTGGGAATCAAACCCGGTTCCTCCAGATTAGATACACGAGCTCTTAACCTCCTACGCCACTGCTGCTCAAGTGGCAGAGTGGGGAATCAAACCCAGTTCTCCAGATTAGAGTGCACCTGCTCTTAACCACTACACTACGCCTGCTCTCAGAAGGGTCCAGGACCACTCCAGGCTCCCCATTCCGTCCACCAGCACCTGGCTTTCATCCTGTCAATCATTCGTAGACTGCTTGATGTCAGTGGACACAACAATATTAAATTGGCAGGAGTTCAGATCTGGGCTGGACATCAAACGTAACTTGCAGGGGGGGTCAAAAGGTGCAGCAGGTGGTCCTCCTGATGAGCAATGAATCTGTTCACATTCCAGGAGGAGGAACATCTCCTTCTGATCCCACCTGGACGGCGATTACTTATAAACCCATCCAGAGGAAGGAGTTAATCAGTAATGGGACTGCCCTTCGGATCAGACACTTGCTCAAGAATCCGTGTCCCCAGCCTCAGCTGTAACCTCGCTGTGGCAGACGCTGGAAGGACTTCCAAACACCAATCACACGTTGCGTGAAGAAGTGTTTCCTTTTATTAGCAACAGTGAAAGGAAAGTGGATGCTCAGCTGTTGGGATAAAACGTTACCAGGAATAGTTACCCAAAAGGGATTCAGCCCTTTCCCACCTTCTTTCCTGCCCTTTATGTCTGGAACTGCCCACGTGGAACCCCGGTTGTCGCTCCTTACTTCTGTGAGATCCGTCCTTCCTACCCACAGGCGCCACAAAAACTCTGCCACCCCTATACTGAGCCACGATGGAAAGGAAATACCTGCTTCAATGAGAAAACACACCTGCTTTCCAGAGTCTCCACCCCAGCTGAGTGGAAGGCAAAGTTTCCTCTTGATCCCACCCACCCCTCCTCTTTCTCTTCGATGTGTTCCTCGGGACAAATGTTCACTTCCACGCATTTCCACGCAGTTTTCAAGGGCATGAACCGACCTTCTCGCATTCTGCAAAATACCACTGACTCAGTGACGCAGCTACACTTTTATGGTTGTGTTCGATGAGCTTCGTTTTTCATAGATGAGTTTTAATAGTTTTTTTTTAAAAAAATCTTAGTTATAAGCAACTTTACATTTTGGTATTATTCCCCCGAAGTGTTGTATTGCTGTTTATTTGGATCAATTACTTGTTTAACAATCAAATATAAGTTTCGACACGAGCCAGGTGCAACGCCTTTCCTACTCCTTTACGAAAAGGTTGATTTTCTAAAATCCCACGGCACGAACGGTGTTGCTTTTTCTGTCCATCAGTGATCGATTCCCTTGAACTCACCTTGCTTTTTTGCCCTAGTGGTGGCGAACCTTTGGCACTCCAGATGTTATGGACTACAATTCCCATCAGCCCCTGCCAGCATGGCCAATTGGCCATGCTGGGAAAGCTGATAAAGAGAAACAGTCCATAACTGTAACTTCCTAATAACTGTAGACTTGATTTTGCTGCATTATTTCTGGTTGGGTTTGAGTCATTATCTGACAATGTTAAAATGATTAATTTGCTTAATAGCACTGAAGTCGAGATATCTAAATTTATAGCTAAATTTCTTTTGAAAGTTTTGTATGATTAGGACTAATATCTAATGTTTTTGCTAAGCCTGACCTTGTGTTATGCTTTGATATTTCTTCCCTTCTTGTTCTGTAAATGCCTAATTAAGATTACTGAACTGAAACTGTGAGCAACTTCAAGCGAGGGTCACCTCCAACTCTGGGTTGGGAAATTCCAAGAGAATTGGCAGTTGTGGGGGGAGGGGGATGCATAGGGAGGGTGGCAGTGCTGGGATCCAAAAATTTTAGTAACAGGTTCCCATGGTGGTGGGATTCAAACAGTGGCGTAGCGCCAATGGGGCTGGGTGGGGCACGACGGGGGCGTGGCCGGGCATTCTGGGGGCGGGGCATTAATAATTTCTCTGTTACTGTAAAAAACTCTTACTGTAAAAAAAAGTCCCTAATTTCCAGCTGGTATCTTTCTGTCCCTAATTTAAACTCATGATAGCAAGTCCTATCATCTACTGCCAACAGAAACAACGACTTCTCCTCTAATTGACCGCCTGTCAAATACTTAATACTTTCAAATACTTCATTTTGTTTCTAGAAATCAAAAGAAGGAGACTTTCCTTAAACAAGGAACTTTCCCATATTTCTAAAACATGTTTTTAAAACAGCCCAACAGGGAGAATGATCCCGTTTTCTACCTTCGCTAACCAGCCAGAATAGGAAACAACAGGACTTTATGATTTTTGGACCTAATGGGATTTCGAACGGAAAAGCAGACCCAATTAGTAACCCCCTCTCGGCACACGCAAATAATTAGTAACCCATTCTCGGGAACTGGTGAGAACCTGCTGGATCCCACCTCTGGAGGGTGGCCTTTGGGGATTGAAAGGACCTCAGCATCAGAGTCCCATTTCCCAAGCAGTCATTTTCTGCAAGAGAACTGATCTTCTTGGCCATTTGGAGAGTAACCACAACAGCAGGGGATCTCCGGGTGATTCCTAGAATCTGGCAACCCTACTTCAAGCAGGTCAGTAGAGAGGTGGCACAGACATTTTCTAAATTAACAGGTAATAGTCATGACTCAGTACTTAATGAGCACAGCTGGCTTGGGCTGAAAACAGCTGGGAGCAGCATTATGCTCGACTGGTTGGTTAGCTGGTTATTTATTCAGTGTATTTTTCTCCCCGTGAGTGCCCAAAGCGGCTTGCCAAAATACATTTTAAGCAAATTTACACAACAAATTTAAATACTGTACAAAGAATACTGAGGCTGGGCCCACGCTAGCCCAATCTAATCAGGTCCCAGAAGCGTAGTAGGGTCGGCTCTGGTTAGTACTGGGATGGGAGGAATACCAGCGTCGCTACATAGAGGCAGACGATGGCAAACCACCTCCATTTATCTTCTGCCTTGAAAACATGACTGAATTGGCACAAGTTGGCTGTGACTTGAGGGCACTTCTCTCTCACACACACACAAACACACACAAAGAACATGCCAAAAGCCAAAAAGTAAACTAGACCTTCTGAATTGATGTTCACCAGGCCAACCCTACTGGCCGAGACCACAGGCCGAGACCCTTGGCGGAAGAGCCACCTGTCTTTGGCAACACCCAGGCTAGAAACACCTGCAGTGGGAGAACAGTCACCCTGCGTAGCTGGTTCAAATCCATCACCCCCTGATGAAGGTATCGTTCTCCTTGGCTCATTCCGCACATGCAGAATAATGCACTTTCAAACTGCTTTCAGTGCTCTTTGAAGCTGTGTGGAATGGCAAAATCCACTTTCAAACAGTTGTGAAAGTGGTTTGAAAACACATTATTTTGTGTGTGCGGAAGAGGCCTTTGTCTGGGGGGAGAGGGGTTGAGAAGGTCTTCTCAAAGGCTTTGCAGTCATTACTAAGTTTGCCACGTCTGAGTGTCCTCAAGTCGTCCCTCCACTATTTGGACTGACTCTGGGGTGCTGGGAAGACCAGGCAAGCAGAAAGCAACGGGGGGCCTCTTGGAAGCTCTTCTGTAGAGAATTTTACAATTTAAAGTCAGTTGCCACCGGCATTCTTTCAGGAAATGACAAACAATTAAGTCAGCTGAACACACAACTGGAAAAGGAAGAAATGTGTTTGTGTTAACAGTTTTATTAGACATAAATAAAGGCCCAATCCACAGGGACACTATCTTGGAGCAGCAGTGGCGTAGGAGGTTAAGAGCGTGTGTATCTAATCTGGAGGAACCCGGTTTGATTCCCCGCTCTGCCGCTTGAGCTGTGGAGGCTTCTCTGGGGAATTCAGATTGGCCTGTGCACTCCCACACACGCCAGCTGGGTGACCTTGGGCTAGTCACAGCTTCTCGGAGCTCTCTCAGCCCCACCTACCTCACAGGGTGTTTGTTGTGAGGGGGGAAGGGCAAGGAGATTGTCAGCCCCTTGGAGTCTCCTGCAGGAGAGAAAGGGGGGAATATAAATCCAAACTCTTCTTCAAACTCTTCCTGTTCTCACAGCCCATTGAAATGAATAGGAGCTGCTCAACAGCCTAGCTGGGCCCATTCATCCCGTGGGGTGCCTGGAGGAGTAATCCCCCCCCAGGCTTGGCACCCATCGTGAACCGAGCAGACTTGTCAAACGTGCTGTCAAAACTTCTGTTTGTTTGCTTGAAGAAGAATCCCAACACACACAGAAACCCACAAACAACATTATGCCTCATTACATTAATTGTATTTATCCGTGGAATTAGGTTAAATCAATTGCTTTCAACATCGCAGGCTTCCGACTGGACATCTCTATGCGCCTGCTGCTAAGAAGGCTCTAATGCCAAAACTGCCCAAGGCGGCTGGTGCCCGTCTGATGTGGGTTCAATCCTATCCCCCCTCAGACGTCTCCTCTCCAAACTAAAGAGTCCCAAATGCTGCAGCCTCTCCTCATAGGGAAGGTGCTCCAATCCTTCAATCATCCTCATTGCCCTTCTCTGCACTTTTTTATCTCTTCGATATCCTTTTTGAGATGCGGCGACCAGAACTGAACACAGGACTCCAAGTGCGGTTGCACCACTGCTTTATATAAGGGCATGACAATCCTTGCAGTTTTATTCTCAATTCCTTTTCTAATGATCCCCAGCATAGAGTTTGCCTTTTTTACAGCTGCCATGCATTGAGTTGACATTCCCATGGAACTATCAACTAAGATGCCCAAATCCCTTTCCTGGTCTGTGACTGATAGCACTGACCCTTGTAGCGTGTATGTGAAGTTTGGATTTTTTGCCCCTATGTGCATCACTTTGCATTAAGCTACAATGAACTGCATTTGCCATTTCTGAGCCCTCACACCTAATTCATCAAGGTCCGCTTGGAGCTGTTCGCAATCCTTTGCGGTTCTCACCACCCTACATAATTTGGTATCATCTGCAAACTTGGCCACCACGCTACCCACCCCTACTTCCAGGTCATTTATGAATAAGTTAAAGAGCACTGGTCCCAATATGGATCCTTGGGGGACACCACTCCCGACATCTCCATTGTGAGAACTTCCCATTTATACCCACCCTTTGTTTCCTGTTCCTCAACCAGTTTTTAAACCATAGGAGGACTTCCCCTCTTATTCCTTCATTGCTGAATAATTTATCACGGTCCGCTTGGAGCTCTTCGCAATCCTTTGCGGTTCTCACCACCCTACATAATTTGGTATCATCTCAAAACTTCCACACTTTTCAGTTGGGGTTGCCAATCTCAAGGTCCGAAACCCATCTTAGCTTGATGCCCGAGGGACTCTCCGCTTGTGGCTGGCTTGAGACTATTTATGTTAGCAAGAGAACTGGAATGATGCATCCTAGAAAAAAAATGTGGCTCCTTCCGCACACGCAGAATAATGCACTTTCAAACTGCTTTCAGTGCTCTTTGAAGCTGGGCGGAATGGCCAAATCCACTTGCAAACAGTTGTGAAAGTGGTTTGAAAACGCATTATTTTCCGTGTGCGGAAGGGGCCACAGATCTCCAAAATGATGCAACCTAGAAAAGATCTGTAATGGTCGCTAAAAGGCACAGGATGAGGCCCAGTTAGAGTGGCCAGCCCCAGGTTAAGAAATACCTGGAGATGTGGGGCGGATCTGGGGGGCTAGTGGGGTTTGGGGAGGGGAAGGGGGTTATGATGACACCATCCGAAGCAGCCGTTTATTTCAGCGGTGCTGATTTCGGTCCTCTGGAGATCAGTGGCAATCCTGGGAGATCGCCAGCCCCCCACTTGGAGGTCAGCAACCCTATGGCAAACTAGTCCTGGGCTATGCTGCATGAGAGAGAAAGTGTGTGTGTGTGGGGGGGGGGAGCTCAGTGGGCTAAATCATCCTTTTCCAAACACAAACGTCCCAGCATGAAGAGAAACAGGAATTAGGGCAAAGAGCTTCAGTCTAGACCTCTCCTTGGCAAGTTTGGCTCCTTCCGCACACGCAGAACAATGCACTTTCAAACTGCTTTCAGTGCTCTTTGAAGCTGTGCGGAATGGCAAAAGCCACTTGCAAACAGTTGTGAAAGTGGTTTGAAAACGCATGATTCTGCATGTGCGGAAGGGGCCATAGTTTTCTATCTCCTGGGCACTTTTGTGTCTTCCTACCCTCACAAGGTCCAGTCCGTGGACCACTTTCTGAAGGGCTCACTTCTAATTTAGATCTAAATAAGCAGGAGACCCACAAGGACTTATGGGGGGGATCTCTTCCCCCTTCCCCACCACTTCCTCCATCCCTTCCCTCGATGCCCTCATAAACCTTCCCCCTTTTCCTGCTTCCTTCCTTCCCTCCTCTGCACCCACCAGGCAACCGGCTTCTCTGCCCTCATCTCCAGCTCCTCCTCCTCCTCCCCCGCCCTCAGCAGCCCCCACCTGGGAGAAGTCAGGTCAGTTATGGGATGCCAGTCTGGCAACTGGGCTTGGCTCACTTGCATGGTGGGCAACTAGCGAGCACTTTCCCCGGCTCTCTCTCTCCCCTCCCACCCCCCACACAAGGGTTCTCATAAGAACATAAGAAAAAGCCTGCTGGATCAGACCAGAGTCCATCTAGTCCAGCTCTCTGCTACTCACAGTGGCCCACCAGGTGCCTTTGGGAGCTCACCTGCAGGATGTGAAAGCAAGGGCCTTCTGCTGCTGCTGCTGCTCCTGAGCACCTGGTCTGCTAAGGCGTTTGCAATCTGAGATCAAGGAGGATCAAGATTGGTAGCCAGAGATCGACTTCTCCTCCATAAATCTGTCCAAGCCCTTTTTAAAGCTATCCAGGTTAGTGGCCATCACCACTCTCCTGTAGCCCCATATCCTTTACTTTCCTTGTTTCCTTCTCTCCTTCTTGCGGATCAGCCGACCTTTCATTTGGCCCCCTTCAGCTGCATTATTTCTTCATTTATAACTCATATTTCTCTCTAGCAGAACCTTACGTCATTTCCCCCTCTTCTGTTTTATCTTCACAACAACCCTGTGAGGTAGGTTAGGCAGAGTGTGGGTGATTGGCCCAAGGCCACCCCGTCAACTTCCGTAGCAGAGTGCGGGGTCGAACTCAGGTCTCCCAGATTCTAGTCTGAAACTTTAACCACTACACCGCATTGGCTTTTGTGGATTGGCTGCTATAAAACACTAGCAAGCAGTCTGTTCTGGATAAGTTATGCAAGTTGCATTGCTGTTAAGCCACCTGCTGGGTCTGCCAATTGTGACACTGACGAGCAGGGGCGTAATGAGGCAAACTGGAGCCCTGGGTTAGATTTCCTCCCCATGGGCTGCCACTCCCACCATGACCAAAAAAAAAATGGTTTTGCACCACCGACACTGCCAAGGTAGCCTGCAGAGGGTACATTTTTTAGACATATCGGCACTAAAATTTCAGCGTATCACCAAGAGGCTGCCCTTATGCTACCTCCGAAGTTTGGTAAGGTTTGAGTTCCACAGAGTCCAAAGTTAAGTGGACTCCCAAAGGGAGTGTTCCCCATCCATCCCCATTGTTTCCAATGTGGGAGCTAATAGGGACATGGGGGCTGGTTTTGAGGGGACCATAACATTTGGCCCCCCCCTGAATTGAAACTGCACACCAAACTCTGGGGGGGGGTATCATCAGGAGCTGTCTCTGATGAGACCTCATGAAATTTTGGTGCTGATATCATTCAAAAAAAGTGCACCTAAAGAAGCTATCCCAGAAATTTTGCCCAAGAATCTTTGTTCTGCATTGAGTTTTCTGCATTGCTGTCAATTTGGGGGGGGGTTGCAGGCTGGGGGGGGGGGGGCATTTCCTGAAAGCAGCAAGTCTCAAAGCGTTCATGGTCTCATCAGGGAGACTTCCCTAATCGATACCCCCTAGGGTTTAGGTTTGCAGTTTGGTTCAGTGGGGGGCCAAAGTTATGGACCCTCAAACTGTAGGGCCCCCATCTCCTATTAGCTCCCTTATTGGAAACAATGATAGGGGATGGGGAGATCTCACCCTTTGGGAAGTCCATAACTTTTGGACTCCCTGAACCAAACTCTCTCTCATCAAACTTGGGAGGGTAGCATAAGGCAATTTGCAGTCACCTGATGATATGCTGAAATTTTGGTGCCTCTAGCCTAAAAACTGCACCCCATGCAGGCCAAAAATTGAAAACCACTAAAAATACCCCAAAAACGAACCCTGCATTTTGATGTCCCCCACAAGGTGGTGCGCTGGGCAGCTGCCCACCTTGCCCAATGGGAATTATACCCCTGCTGATGAGTCCTCCCTCAAGTAGCTCTGCAAAGAGCCCTTCCCCATCCCCCTGCCTTTTACTGGCAGAAACCAAAGCTTTCAGGATGGCAATACTGTTGTGGTTGCCCTATCAACCCACACAAAAGCTAACATTCATTTTTTAAAGCTACAGGCACTGCTTCTGTCAGTTTGGAGGGCTTTAGTCCTCTGATTTTTTAAAAAAAAGATTGCATATTTTTCTCAGATTTATAGAAATATCTGTCTTGTCTGCCCATGGCCCCAGTATCTGGATTTAAATATCCACAGATGGGGCCATGTTCAGAATTAGACAAGTTGTTATGTGCAAAATTTCTGAGGCCTTGTTCGTTGCTCAAGCATGCAGGTTAATCCACACAGAGGAAGACATTTTATGAAAGCACTTTCCCACAACTTACAAAAAAACAGTTTGAGTGTAACATGAACTAGAGCACTGTTGAAGACAATGTGGAAAAATCCGGGATTCTCTTTACACATTAAAAAAAAATATCTGAATTTATATTCTTCTAATGGATGCTTTTAGATGCAATGACATCAGAAATGCAGTGAGCGAAATTGATATTTAAGGCAATTGTTTTATAATTGTCTCGCTAAAGTCTTCCAACCGAGTCCAAAATCCATTTTGGAAGCTGAAAAGACCGAAGTCTGAAATTCTGTATTTGCTCTGGAAAAAAAAACCAGCAGATTGTGCCAGATTTTGCTTCCGTGGAAACCTGTTTTCACCCGGTCCTTCTCATACGTAATAGCACTATTTTTAATGGCAGTAGTCGACTGGATAGCTTTAAAAGGGGCTTGGACAGATTGATGGAGGAGAAGTCGATCTATGGCTCCCAATCTTGATCCTCCTTGATCTGAGGTTGCAAATGCCTTAACAGTCCAGGTGCTCGGGAGCAACAGCCGCAGAAGGCCCTTGCTTTCACCTCCTGCAGGTGAGCTCCCAAAGGCACCTGGTGGGCCACTGCGAGTAGCAGAGTGCTAGACTAGATGGACTCTGGTCTGATCCAGCTGGCTCGTTCTTCTGTTCTTCTGTTCTTATGACCCACACTAAAGGTTATATAACTGCTCAGGATAGCACGTTGTATTCTAGCAGTAGTTCTAAAAGAGGTCCGGATAACTGCAGGTAAAACGGCCTTCTGTGGAATCAGAAAACCTCACAAAATGCCCCGTTAACTGCTACCTTTCTGCTCCTTCTGTTCTGACTTCACGGAAACTTTGCATGTCTTGTAGCTTTGCCTGCAATTGTCTGTTGTCCAGCAGCAGGCAAAATTGGGCTATATTTCTACCCCCTTCCACGGCTGCATACCAGTCTGGTGACAGGAAGTGCTATCAAGTTTCAGCTGACCCTTGTGGGGTTTTCAAGACGAGAGACAACTGGGGCCTTCGCATAGCAACCCTGGTCTCTCATGCAAGTAATAACCAGGGCTAACCCTGCTTAGCTTGTGAGATCCAATGAGTTTGGGCCCTCCAGTGCACATCAGTCTAGCTCAGTGATGGCGAACCTTTTTGAGACCGAGTGGCCAAATTGCAACCCAAACCCAACTTGTTTATCGCAAAGTGCCAACCCGGCAATTTAACCTGAATGCTGAAGTTTTAGTTTAGAAAAAAACAGTTGGCTCCCTCTTTCTTCCCCACCCGCTCTGCCGCAGTGGAGCAGCAGTGGCGTAGGAGGTTAAGAGCTCGTGTATCTAATCTGGAGGAACCGGGTTTGATTCCCCGCCCTGCCGCCTGAGCTGTGGAGGCTTATCTGGGGAACTCAGATTAGCCTGTGCACTCCCACACATGCCAGCTGGGTGGCCTTGGGCAAGTCACAGCTTCTCGGAGCTCTCTCAGCCCCACCCACCTCACAGGGTGTCTGTTGTGAGGGAAGAAGGGCAAGGAGATTGTCAGCCCCTTTGAGTCTCCTACAGGAGAGAAAGGGGGGACATAAATCCAAACTCTTCTTCTTCTTCAAGCAGGGGCCAGCCTGCTCTAGCCTCCAGCAAGTCCAAAGCATCACTTTGTGCCTCTCTAGCATCTCTGCCTCCTCTGCGCCCCGGGCAGCAGCCACCTGGAGCACAGGCACCAGGCCCGCCAGCTGAGTCCTCCCTGCTCACCACAGTGCGCACATGTCGTGCTCAGTGGCCCAGGCCAGCCTAGATGTGTGTGTGTGGGGGGGGGGGCAGCCTAGATCCCATAGGTTCACCATCACTGGTCTAGCTGAAGACAAACGAACAAGTGTTCCATTTTCCAAGAAGTGCAACAAAGGCTGGTTTTTCAGCACGCTGAGACGTCAGTCTGTAAACATTCTTTGCTGGCAGTGTTGGGGAGAGCAGGGGCCGGCGGCCATCTTTACTCCGCCTTCTTGGGCACCCAAGTCAGCTTCCACCCGCCGTCCTGGTCTCTGCGCACAAAGGCCTGCCCCTGGCGGAAGGTGTGTGTTTTCACGTTGCAGTGGGGGCTGAGGGCCGTGGTGAAGGCCACGTGACTCGGCGGCAGGAGGTGGTCGGAGCAGCTGGGCAAGACGGAGGGGGCCGGAGGGCCACCACTCTGCGGTAAAGAGGGCAGGAGGTGAAGCTCTTCCATTCTGTTGGCTGTATCACTGTCCATAGGGGCAGAGGCGTCACATCTGTAAACAGCTGGCCGGCCATTACCGATGCCCAACTCTGTAGCCTCTATGGGGCCACGGAGGGCAGTGGTCAGGGCTGGGCCCAAGGTCAAGGCACTGTAGTTAGCTGAAGCAGACTCGTCGATCGTGTCGATGTCTTTCAGTCCCAGAGTCTGCAGGACCCAAACGTCCACGTCGGCCCTGGGCTGTTCTTCGCAGGCAGAGAAATCGCCCAGGAGGCTCCGCCGGGCCTTGGGAGCATGGGGGGGCTCACGCGGAATGGGGGGACCCTCGGTTTTCAGGGGCCTCTTGGGAGCCCCACAAGACTTCCTGCCATTCTGCCAGAGCAGTTTCTGTCCAAAGGGAGAGAAAGAGAGTGAAGTTAGGGCAGAGGGTGACATCTGAATGGCAGCGGGGGGGGGGGGGGGCACAGAGAGAATATTCAAGGGGACAGAAGAAGCAGTTCCAACGGTGCCATTTCATATCTGGACTAGGATGTGGGAGACCCAGGTTTGAATCCCCTCTTTGCCACGGAGGTTTTGCTGGCCGACCTTGAGCCAGTCACATGCTCTTAGCCTCACCTACCTTACAGGGCTGTTGAGAAGATAAAATTGGGGAGGAGCGAATGTTGCAGACTACTTTTTAAGTTCTTGTTGGGGGGAAAGTGGGGTATAAATGAAGTTAATTCACAGATAAATAGGTATCCACATCAAGGTGCAATGAGAAACTCTGGCTTGCTTGTGCAGAAATTGCAGCATTCTAACAGGGTAATGCATCTGCAAAATGCGCAGAGATCTCCAGGAGGAATGGTTTCCAGACTAGCCTGCAGAGAACCCTTACATTTTAGGTACCCCCAGAGGAGGGTGTTTGCACACAAGTGACAGGAGGTGGGGTGGGGGGTTGGGACTCACTCCCAAGAACTTGAAGAAGGAATATGAAATGCTCATCTGGTTCTAGTATTGTGAGAAAGAGAGAAAAAATTCTCTCTGTCAACATTTTCTACCCCATGCATAATTTTATAGACTTCAATCATATCCCCCCTCAGCCGCCTCCTCTCCAAACTAAAGAGTCCCAAACGCTGCAGCCTCTCCTCATAGGGAAGGTGCTCCAGTCCCTCAATCATCCTTGTTGCCCTTCTCTGCACTTTTTCTATCTCCTCAATATCCTTTTTGAGAGATGCGGCGACCAGAACTGGACACAGTACTCCAAGTGCGGTCGCACCACTGCTTTATATAAGGGCATGACAATCTTTGCAGTTTTATTATCAATTCCTTTCCTAATGATCCCCAGCATAGAGTTTGCCTTTTTCACAGCTGCCATGCATTGAGTTGACATTCCCATGGAACTATCAACTAAGACGCCTAAATCCCTTTCCTGGTCTGTGACTGATAGCACTGACCCCTGTAGCGTATATGTGAAGTTTGGATTTTTTGCCCCTATGTGCATCACTTTACATTTTGCTACATTGAACTGCATTTGCCATTTCTGAGCCCACTCACCTAATTTATCAAGGTCCGCTTGGAGCTCTTCGCAATCCTTTGTGGTTCTCACCACCCCTACATAATTTGGTATCATCTGCAAACTTGGCCACCAGCTACCCCGCCCCTACTTCCAGGTCATTTTATGAATAGGTTAAAGAGCACTGGTCCCAAAACGGATCCTTGGGGGACACCACTCCCGACATCTCTCCATTGTGAGAACTTCCCATTTACACCAACTCTTTGTTTCCTGTTTCTCAACCAGTTTTTAATCCATAGGAGGACTTCCCCTCTTATTCCTTCATTGCTGAGTTTTCTCAACAGTCTCTGGTGAGGAACTTTGTCAAAAGCCTTTTGGAAATCCAAGTAGACAATGTCCACCGGTTCACCTTATCCCACATGTCTGTTTACACCCTCAAAGAACTCTAGTAAGTTTGTAAAGACAGGATTTGCCTCTCTGCAAAGCCATGCTGACTCTTTCTCAGCAGGTCTTGCTTTTCTACATGTTTTATAATTTTATCTTTAATGATAGATTCTACCAATTTACCAGGAACAGATGTCAAACTGACTGGCCTGTAATTTCCCGGGTCCCCCCTAGATCCTTTCTTAAAGATTGGTGTGACATTGGCCATCTTCCAGTCTTCAGGGATGGAGCCTGATTTCAGGGATAAGTTGCATATTAAAGTGAGAAGATCAGCAATTTCATGCTTGAGCTCTTTAAGAACTCTTAGGTGAATGCAGTCTGGGCCAGGGATTTGGTAACATTTAGTTTATCAATGGCTGCCAGAACTTCTTCCTTGTCTATCACTATCTTCGCTAGTTCCTCGGATTCGCCTCCTAAAGCTTGGTTCAGGTGCAGGAATGTTCCTCACCTCCTCTTGGGTGAAGACAGATGCAAAGGAATTCATTCAGCTTCTCTGCAATCCCCTGCCATCTTTTAGCACACCCTTTGTTCCTTTGTCATCTAACGGGCCTACCGCTTCTCTTGCTGGCTTCCTGCTTTTGATGTACTTGAAGAACTGTTTGTTACTGGTCTTGATGTTGTTACAGCCATCGTTCCTCATAATCCTTTTTTGCCTCCCTTACAGCTAACTTGCTTCTCTTTTGCCACCATTTGTGTTCCCTCTCATATTCTTCATCAGCCAAACTGGACTTCCATTTTCGAAAAGACATTTTCTTTTCTGATAATTTCCTCAACCTCTCTTGTTAACCATGGTGGCTTTCTTTTTTGGACTGGGTGCTGCCTTTTCTAACAATGAACACATTCCAGCTGAGCTTTTATTACTGTGTTTTTAAATTAACCTCCAAGCATCCTGGACAGTTTTGACTCTCTTGATTTTCCCTTTCAGCTTCCTGCACTATCCCCCCTCATCTTTGAGAAATTTCCCTTTCTGAAGGCGAATGTAACTACATTAGTAGTTGCCACTTGTTAAGCATGCTGAGATACTGAATCTGACAGCATTGTGGTGGCTGTTCCCTATCGGCTCCAACAACACTGACTTCCTGCACCAGGTCCTGGGTCCCACATAGAATTAGATCTTAGGATCACCTCTCCCTGGTTGGTTCCACAACCATCTGCTCTAAGCCACAGTCATTTAGCATATCCAGGAATGCTCTCTCCTTACTATGACCTGAACATGCATTTTTCCAGTTTATAGAGGATAGTTAAAATCACCCATTTCCACGA
The DNA here is from genome assembly GCF_021028975.2 of Sphaerodactylus townsendi. Classification (NCBI taxonomy): domain Eukaryota; kingdom Metazoa; phylum Chordata; class Lepidosauria; order Squamata; family Sphaerodactylidae; genus Sphaerodactylus; species Sphaerodactylus townsendi. Next base: position 112,874,898 of record NC_059432.1, on the reverse strand, counting down.
CATTTTTTGTTTTGTTGGCCTCTCTAATTTCTTTTTCCATCTCAGAATCCTCTTGTGCACTTTGGTCCGGGGGACGATAACATATTCCTAATATTAAACTGTCCTTCACACCTGGTATTGATATCCACAGTGATTCTGTAGGGAACCAACTCCCCACTGCATTGTCTATTTTATGTGATACTATATGCTCTCTTTGATGTAAAGGGCAACTCCACCCCCAATGCCCTGTCCTATCCTTCCTATAGAGCCTGTAGCCTGGTATAGCAGCATCCCACTGGTTCTCCTCATTCCACCATGTCTCTGTAATGCCCACTATATCAAAGTCCTCCTTCAAAACTCTGTGCACCTAGCTCCCCATTTTTTAGGTCGAATGCTTCTACTATTAGCATAGAGACACCTGTATACCCTGTCTCTGTCCTTAACCTGGGATTTATGTGCTTTACCCTCACGTCTTTTGTAGACACTATCCCTTGTCACATGTACATTGCTATGTTCCTCGCCTGTATGTGGTTGATTTAGAAAAAACCTCCCTCTCTGTCTGCATCCCCATAGATACTGTATTTCGAACCAGAAGTCACCTCAGCTCCTGTCGGCTTTCCCCAATGATCAGTTTAAAAGCTGTTCTGCCACCTTTTTTTTTTTAATGTTGAGCCAGCAGCCTGGTTCCTCTTTGGTTAAAGATGAAGCCCGTCCCGTTTGTACAGGCCTACCTTGTCCCAAAAGGTTCCCCAGTTCTGACAAAATCTGAAACCCTCTGCCTTACACCACCTTCTCATCCCGCGCTGTTGAGACCCTGTATCTCCGGCTTGCCCTGGCTAAGCCCTCTTTGGCGTGGAGCGGGTAGCATTTCTGAGAATGCCACCTTGAAGTCCTGGACTTCAACCTGTTTCCTAGCAGCCTAAGAGATTTAGCTTCCAGAACCTCGGCTACATTTCCCAATGTCGTTGGTACCAATGTGGACCACAACTGCTGACTCCACCCCAGCACTGTCACAAAAGCCTATCTAGGCGAAGCAGCGACATCCATAACCGCCGCAGACCAGGCGAACCAGAAGTCACCATGTGGTCATCACGCCTCTCACAAACCCAACTCTCTACGACAATGATCGAATCACCCACTACAAGGAGCCCCCCACCTCCCGAGGGGTATCCTCGATGTGAGAGGATAGCTGATCACCAGTTAAGGAAGGGATCCCATCTGGGGAGCATCTTCCCCCACCTCAGACTGGCACCTCCATCCCCAAGGCCTTCATTCTCCATGACATCTGAAGAGATGTCACCTTGGGAGATGGGACCCGGCTGCTAGGTCCCTGAAAGCCTCGTCTGTCACCCTCTCTGCCTCTTTCAGCTTCTCCAGGTCCTTACCTTGGCTTCAAGAGAGCCTTTACACGTTCCTTTGAGTGCCAGGAGACTCATTACCCAGCGAGGGCACCCGACTTCTGTCCTAGTGGCAGATAGTCATACATGACACTCAGTGCAAAACGCTGGAAAGCCCCCCCCTCCCCTGCTGGCTTTCTGCCTTCATATCTGATTTGTTCAGATATTTAAATATTAAGCTTTTAGTCACTGCCCCCCTGGAGCTATCTGCGCGTACTATCTGTCAAATATGTCCTTATTAATTTAAAAAACAAAAAAATTAAATTAAATTAAATTAAAATTGCGCGCGCCGCAGAAAAAGAGATAACCCCTGTTAAAATAACACTGTTTTAAAAGCTGTGGCTTTGAAAAGCCCTCCAAAATGAACTTTCCAGCAGAGTCGCTAATATCTTCCTTGGCCAAGTCTCTTCTGCTGCTACTCCTCTCTGCTGCTTCCAGAGACTTTTATTTATTTTATTTATTTATACTTTGGGCTTCTAGACCGCCCCATCCTCCTACGCCACTGCTGCTCCTTTCTTTCTTTCTTTCTTTCTTTCTTTCTTTCTTTCTTTCTTTCTTTCTTTCTTTCTTTCTTTCTTTCTTTCTTTCTTTCTTTCTTTCTTTCTTTCTTTCTGTCTTTCTGTCTGTCTGTCTGTCTGTCTGTCTGTCTGTCTTTCTTTCTTTCTTTCTGTCTCTCTGTCTCTCTGTCTCTCTGCCTCTCTGCCTCTCTGCCTCTCGATCTATCTATCTGTCTGTCTGTCTGTCTGTCTGTCTGTCTGTCTGTCTGTCTGTCTGTCTGTCTGTCTGTCTGTCTGTCTGTCTGTCTGTCTGTCTGTCTGTCTGTCTGTCTGTCTGTCTGTCTTTCTTTCTTTCTTTCTTTCTTTCTTTCTTTCTTTCTTTCTTTCTTTCTTTCTTTCTGGAAATGGCAGGATCTACTCTGAGGGTGCTGGGCCATTTTCTCTCTATTTGCATTGCATTTTCTATCTCTTTACTACCAGAGAAAACTATTCAATAAATGTAGATTCCCTCCCCACCCCCCACCCCCACCCCGGTCAACTGTTGGCATACCCCTCAGTACAAACCCTCAGGATTTTTTTTTTTGAATCTGCATTTCACTTTGCTGTCTACACACAACCACCACCACACCGGCAGATGTTTTAGGATTTCACGGCTGCTGATCTTCTTTTGACTGTTTTGCTGCCGTTTAAACTGCTTCAATTCAGTTGCTGCCTTTGAAGGCACTTATGACAAAAAGGGAGCGATTTACGTCCTTCTCCTCTAATACATCTTCGCAACAACCCTGTGAGGTAGGCCGGCAGTGTGTGAAAGTCCCAAGATCACCCACCAAGCCTCCAGGGCACGGCAGGGGTTTGAATCTGGCGCTCTAGAGCTCAGTCGGACACTGTAGGCTAAGCCACTTCTGCTGGCTACGGAAAGGGAGTGAGAGGGGGATCCCAGGGTTCTGGAGTAAGGGGCGTGGGTGGGGGTTGAAATGGGCCCAAAGCCCAGCTGACCTTGGCCCTCTCCTCCAACTGTCGGACCAAGGCTGAGTTCAGGAACTGCTTGAGGTGCTGGTTCTCTGCCTGCAGTTGGGCCAGCTCTTCCTCTTTCTGTAGCAAGGTGTCCTGGAGCTGGAAGAAACAGACAAAGCAGGGCACGGGTGAGAAAGAAGGCACTCCTCTGCCCTGCAGCCCGCAGGGAGGGGGGGTCTCCTCTTGTGCCCTTGGAATTTGACCCCCAGGAACCTCTTGCCCCAGGAAAGTCACCCAAGAAAGGATGTCGCGGGCCCGTCCGCCTTTCTGACTTCTTCTATTCTTTGGCTGAAGGTTGGAGGAAATTCCTTTTGCAAAATGTAACCACAAAGGCACAAGAAAAGGTGTGTAGGGATTTATCTTTTTAAAAAGCGCTGCCAGCAAACAGCTCTTTTAAATACACAAAGATTAGAACAATCTGAGGTGTTCGGTTACCAGCTCCCCTCCTTCCCAGTTTTTTTTTTTTTTTTTTCAAGGGATATTTTCCAGTTATAATTTCGTTTGGGGGCCTGGGGCAAAAGAGGGGAATGCTACACAAGGAAGCAGGAAGAGATAAGGTTGCAGCAGCAAACACGGAAAATGCAGAATGCAACTGAAAATGATTTATGCATATGACTCTGGAGAGCTAATCCCAATCTGAATCAAGCATATCCCACTCTTATTATAACTATCCCAAGTCAGTTTTCTGTACTCTGGAATCTTTTGATTTGGCTGCTTTTCTGATGCTTGTTCATCTGCCCGAGAGTTTGACTCAGAGATACAGAACTGACAGCGATTTTTCCCATCAGCAGAATTACACACAGTATTTACCAAATATGACCATGCCAACGGGCACAATTTTAATGTCGAAGGCTTTCATGGCCGGAATCACTTGGGTGCTGTGTGGTTTCCAGGCACCAACATGGTCACCGTGTTCTAGCAGCATTCTCTCCTGATGTTTCGCCTGCACCTGTGGCTGGCATTTGCTTTAAGTTTACTACCATCAGATCCTCTGAAGATGCCAGCCACAGATGCAGGCAAAACGTCAGGAGAGAATGCTGCTAGAACACGGCCAGACGGCTGAAACCACACAGCATAAAGGGCACACCCGACTTCTGCTAGATTAGTTTTACACGTTTATCTCTGGCGGAAGCTAGGCAGGAGCCTTTGATTTGATCCACCATAAACATCATATTTGAATCCAGTGGCATACAGAGACCATTAACTAGATTTTTGTGGAGAAGACAGAGCTCCCTTTGTCGGATATAAACGTATTGCAACATTTCCTGCCATTTTGTTGTTATTTTCAAAGAAAATTATGCTTCTGTACGGGGGGATATAATCAGGGTTTTGGCCTCCCTCTACCCGCCCAGGGTTGGGATCGGCAGGTTCTCCCAGGTTCGAAAGTAGGTTACTCATTATTTATTATTGTGTCGAAGAGGGGTTACCAATTGGTGGTTTTTTGCCACGTGATTTTTTGCCTGGATTGCCTCCGCTATAAACGGTAGTGGCAGGAACTTGAAACAGTCCTAGCAGGAGGTGCACCCGGCGTCGCGTGGCAGCCTGTATAGCGTGCATTTGTTTCCCGCCTAAGAACCGGGCATGGCGACTCATGTTCTTGCCACAGTCTCCCGCCTGGGAATGCCCCCGCTACCAAGAATGCCCTCACCAGCCCCATGGTGTCCCCACCCAGCCCCATTGGTGCTACGCCACAGTTTGAATCCCACCACCATAGGAACCTGTTACTAAAATTTTTGGATTCCCTCTTTTGGACACAGAAAGGCAGTTTGTAGAGGAACGGGGCATTCCTAAATTATGCCAAATGGAAACAGCAAGGCTCTTCTTGGCAGGTGCACTCTAATCTGGAGAACTGGGTTTGATTCCCCGTCTGCCACTGGAGCTGTGGAGGCTTATCTGGGGAACCAGATTAGCTTGTGCACTCCAACAAATGCCAGCTGGGTGACCTGGGGCTAGTGACAGTTCTTCGGAGCTCTCTCAGCGCCACCCACCTCACAGGGTGTTTGTTGTGGGGTGGGGGAATGGAAAGGAGCTTGTAGTTTGCCTCTGCATAGTGACTCTGGACTTCCTCAGTGGTCTCTCCATCTAAGTGCTAACCGGGGTCAACCCTGCTTAGCTCCCAAACATGTTGGCATCTCATAAGAACATAAGAACATAAGAACAAGCCAGCTGGATCAGACCAGAGTCCATCTAGTCCAGCTCTCTGCTACTCGCAGTGGCCCACCAGGTGCCTTTGGGAGCTCACCTGCAGGAGGTGAAAGCAATGGCCTTCTGCGGCTGTTGCTCCCGATCACCTGGTCTGTTAAGGCATCGGTTAACCTCAGATCAAGAGGATCAAGATTGGTAGCGCCATGCAAATCGACTTCTCCTCCATAAAATCTGTCCAAGCCCTTTTAAAGCTATCCAGGTTGAGTGGCCATCACCACCTCCTGTGGCAGCATATTCCAAACACCAATCACCGTTGCGTGAAGAAGTGTTTCTTTTATTAGTCTAATTCTTCCCCAGCATTTTCAATGAATGCCCTCTGGTTCTGAATATTGTGGGAAGAGAAAATTTCTCTCTGTCCACATTTTCTACCCATGCATAATTTTTTATAGACTTCAATCGCATATCCCCCCCCTTAGCCGTCTCCTTTCCAAACTAAAGAGTCCTAAGCGTGCTGCAGCCCTCTCCCTCATAGGAAGGTGCTCCAGTCCCTCAATCATCCTGGTTGCCCTTCTCTGCACTTTTTCTATCTCCTCAATATCCTTTTTTTGAGATGCGGCAACCAGAACTGAACCACAGGACTCCAAGAAGTGCAGTCGCACCCATGACTTTATATAAGGGCATGACAATCTTTGCAGTTTTATTATCAATTCCCTTTCCTAATGATCCCCAGCATAGAGTTTGCCTTTTTTTTCACAGCTGCCATGCATTGAGTTGGACATTCCCATGGAACTGTCAACTAAGGCGCTAAATCCCTTTCCTGGTCTGTGACTGATAGCACTGGACCCCTGTAGCGTGTATGTGAAGTTTGGATTTTTGCCCTATGTGTACTTCATCACTTTGCATTTTGCTACATTGAACTGCATTTTGCCATTTCTTAGCCCACTCACCTAATTCATCAAGGTCGGCTTGGAGCTATTACATGAAATCCTTTAATGGTTCTCACCCAACCCTACATAATTTTGGTATCATCTGCAAGCTTGGCCACCACGCTACCCACCCCTACTTCCGGGGTCAAGATTTCGCCAGGTGATTAGTACTGGTCCCAAAGCGGATCAGCAGGGGGACACCACTCCCTACATCTCTCCATTGTGAGAATTTCCCTTTTACACCCACGCTTTGCTTCCCCATGTTTCCTCAACCAGTTTTTAATCCATGGGAGGACTCTCCCCTCTTATTCCTTGGTTGCCGAGTTTTCTCCAGCAGTCTCTGTCGAGAACTTTGTCAAAAGCCTTTGGGAAGTCAAGTGAACTGTACCTCTTAGTATATGTCTCCAACTTCAGCCTCTTAGTAGTAAGACATTAGAGCGTCAAACTTCGGCCCTCAGATGTTATGGACTACAGTTCCCATCATCCCCTGCCAGCATCATGCTGGCAGGGGATGATGGGAAACATAGTTCATGTAACATCTCAGGGGCTGCCAGCTTGAACTATTACTGTCTTCTATAAAGAAGGTCATTAGGGGAACAGCTGAATTTCTGTTTTGTAGCAAGGGAGTTGTGAAGTGTGTGTTCTTGTTGACAGAATTTGCATCATTAATGCTGAGCCAGCACCCGAATTCTGTCAACAAGAGCTCCTGCGGCTTTTCCAGAGGGTCGCCGTGTTCCTCTGCAGTAGAAGAAGCAGGCGGGAATATTTTAGAGACCAGTTAGGTTTGGCAGGGATGAGCTTTGACTCTCCAGAATTCTACTGGTCTTTCAGGGGCTACTGGTCTCAAACTGAGGCTCATTCCGCACATGCAGAATAATGCACTTTCAAACCGCTTTCAATGCTCTTTGAAGGTGTGCGAAATGGCAAAATCCACTTGCAAACAGTTGTGAAAGTGGTTTGAAAACGCATTATTTTGCGTGTGTGGAAGGGGCCTGAGTTTCAGCTGTTTTGCAACTACCCCAGGCTGTGTGGCGTCAAAGAGTGCAGTCCTGCCTCAGTCTTTTGTTAGCACCTGATTCACCTCCAGGTGGGACCTGCTGTTACCTGCTTGTTCCTGTAGATCTGGGTGGACAGTTGGTCACCGGATTCCAGCTCATCCTCAGGGGCAAAATACAGGTTGCCAAACAGATCAGCCCCTAAATGGAAAGAGAAGCGGTTGCGGTCAGAACCCCGGCCTCCCCCTAGGAGCAGCAGTGGCGTAGGAGGTTAAGAGCTTGTGTATCTAATCTGGAGGAACCGGGTTTGATTCCCAGCTCTGCCACCTGAGCTAATGGAGGCTTATCTTGGGAATTCAGATTAGCCTGTACACTCCCACACACGCCAGCTGGGTGACCTTGGGCTAGTCACAGCTTCTCGGAGCTCTCTCAGCCCCACCTACCTCACAGGGTGTTTGTTGTGAGGGGGGAAGGGCAAGGAGATTGTCAGCCCCTTTGAGAAAGGGGGGGATATAAATCCAAACTCCTCCTCCTCCTCCTCCTCCTCCTCCTCCTCCTCCTCTCTTCTTCTTCTTCTTCTTCTTCTTCTTCTTCTTCTTCTTCTTCTTCTTCTTCTTCTTCTTCTTCTTCTTCTTCTGTTTCCACCAGATCCACGGCCGCACAGCATGGAAAACCCACCAGAACCAGTTGAATCCAGCCATGAAAGCCTTCGACAGTACAATATGAATGAAGTCTGTTAGGATATCTACTGCTGTCCTAACTCACTTTTGAACTGTTAATTAGTTTTATTTTCTATTGTAACATTTTGTCACTTGTGCAGATGATTTAATTGAAATATTTTATTCTTTCAAATCTGACTATTAAACTAGGCGGATCGTCATCTCCTTACTTATTTTCGTTAAACCATCCTTGAGACTGTAGGATGTGGTTATGTAATTTTAATTGATGCCTATTAAAGAAGAAGAAGAAGAAGAGGAGGAGGAGGAGGAGGAGGAGGAGGAGGAGGAGGAGGAGGAGGAGGAGGAGGTGGAGGTGGAGGAGCAGGGGTAGTTTGGATTCATATCCTCCCTTTCTCTCCTGCTAAAGACTGATGAAATGAAATATTTTGTTCCTGGATTTTGAGAGGTTTTCTTCCTTTCTTGTTTTTTCCTGTGTTCATTTTTAAAAGAGAGGAATAATGGAATAAACTAAAAAAAATCTTAGCCGCATGGTAAGGGAGGTTAGATCCCCCCCCCCTACATGTCCGCTAAAGTTTCAGAGAAGGTCACCGATCAGTTTTCAAAAGGTCACACTCAGCACTCTTCTCTTTTAATTGGAAAGTGCAAGGGGAGCAGAAGAATATCCCCCCTTTCTCTCCTGCAGGAGACTCAAAGGGGCTTAAAATCTCCTTTCCCATCCTCCCCCCACAACAAACACCCTGTGAGGTGGGTGGGGCTGAGAGAGCTCTGAGAAGCTGTGACTAGCCCAAGGTCACCCAGGTGGTGTGCGTGGGAGTGTACAGGCCAATCCAGTTCCCCAAATAAGCCTCCACAGAGCAGGGGATCAAACCCAGTTCCCCAGATTAGAGTGCACCTGCTCTTAACCACTATGCCACTGCTGCTAATAAGGAAGGGACATATTAAATGTAATAAATAAATAAATATTTTTTTACAAGGCAAAACTTTAGGAAAGCCACTGCGAAGTTGCTGACTAAGCAACAGCGGGTTTCTGAATTCATCCTGCATGGCCGGTGCCCATAATGGCTCCTTCTGTGCCCCACTCAGCTTCCTTTTGTGGCTTCCAAAATGTCCCACGGCAGGAGGCAGTGGCAGGCCTCCTGTGGCCTCTGATGGGAGCTGAGACTCCGGGCTGCTTTCTGTGTCACCAGCAGAGTCCTTGGGGTGGAAGGAGGAACCCTCTGAAATGCCAACAGGCTGCAGCTTCACCCAGCCCCCCTCCCCCTTTTCAAATCAATCCCTTTCACTAAATAATACTCCATCGCCAAGCTGTGGGGCGGGGGGGCTGCACTTGGCCAAACATCCCCGCTTGAACAGTTCTTGGCATCTTGGGGCAAGAGGAACGGGGAGGCCCAGAGAACCTTTCATGGCCCACTTAAGATGGCCAAGGCAGTGCCCGTTTCCCTTCTCTTGCCTTTCTCCCAAGCTCTCCAGCCAAGGTGTGAAAGCCCTACTTGGCCTCCCGTGCCCGTTCCCAGGAGCAGAAGGGTTAATGAACCCCCAGGAGGGGGGGGAAAGGGGGCCCACACGCTTCTTCTGGATGATGACAACAAGCTCAGTCCAAAGTTGGAAGCATTTAATTTGCAAAGCAAGCCGGCAATCGGGGTGGCTGGCAAAGCAGGCTCCCCGGTCTCAAGAAAACCAATTCACGCCCGAGGGTCGTGTAAAGATGGTTTCCAAAAAGAGCACAAGCTGGAAGGAGCACCAACGGGACTCTGTTTCCAGTCTGGCTTTGCACCAGAGGTGGGATCCAGCAGGTTCTCCCCAGTTCCCGAGAGTGGGTTACTAATTATTTGTGTGTGCCGAGAGGGGGTTACTCATTGGGTCTGCTTTTCCGTCTCCACGCCCTGCTTCCTCCCCAAGAGGCATCCTGCCTTTGGAACGTGAAGGTTCCATATAGCAATTGCGACTAATAATGTCACCCCCTGAACTGGATTAATCCCTTTCAGGTCCTGCAATTCATGGATTCTCAGCCTTTCGTACCTTTTATCTCGCCAGTCTCTATCAAAGAACCTGTGGTGGTTTCACCACCGTTACTTGAGTGCTCTAGATTTGTGTGAGTTGGGGCATTTTCTATAATGTGATGATGATTTAGAAATGACCTGGTGCAAAAAATTTTTGGGGGGTTTGGATTTATATCCCCCCTTTCTCTCCTGCAGGAGACTCAAAGGGGCTGACAATCTCCTCTCGCCCTTCCCCCCTCACAACAAACACCCTGTGAGGTAGGTGGGGCTGAGAGAGCTCCCGAGAAGCTGTGACTAGCCCAAGGTCACCCAGCTGGCGTGTGTGGGAGTGCACAGGCTAATCTGAATTCCCCGGATAAGCCTCCACAGCTCAGGCGGCAGAGCGGGGAATCAAACCCGGTTCCTCCAGATTAGAGACACGAGCTCTTAACCTCCTACGCCACTGCATGCGCCAGAGACCAGCAAAGGCTGCCAGAAGGCTCCCCTGTGACAGATGAAATGCTTTGGAGCTGCGGCCGCCTGTGTCTGTAACACCAAATGTGCCAGTTTCTTATCTGTCTTCTATCCTGCACAAGGACAGAAGAAGACTTTGGATTTATATCCCACCTTTCTCTGCTGTCAGGAGACTCAAGCTGTCTTACCGAGCCCTTCCTCTCCCCACAACAGACACCAGGTGAGGTAGGTGGGGCTGAGAGAGTTCTGAGAGAACTGTGACCAGCGCACGGTCGCCCAGCAGGAATGCGGGAGTCGCGGGAAGCTACATCCGGTTCACCAGATAAGCCCTCTGCCACTCAGGTGGAGGGGAGTGAGGGAATCGGGAAGCTTCCAGTTCCTACTCCAGATTAGAGTCCCACCTGCTCTTAACCACCTTCACACGACACTGGTCGGATTACATAGGGGTCAGACCCGATCGGCAGGCATTTTGATGCATCGAGCCCTGACCCCCGGGGTTGTGAACTCTCCTGGGGGGGGGAAATGAAAATTGTGTGTGGCCATGAGGGGGGGGTGTGTATAAGAGCGCGGGTTTGGGGAAGGAGAGGCTCTAGCTATAATGCAGTGGGATCTTCCAGACCATAGCCCTCCAGATGTTCATGGGCTTCTGAATTCCCATGAGCTCTACCATACTTGGCCATGCTGGCAGGGGCTGATGGGAATTGTAGTCTATGAACATCTGGAGGGCCATAGTTTGAAGATCCCTGCTTAATGCAATGGACTCTCTCACCCCAAAGCAGCCGCTTCTCTCTAGGGGAGCCGGTCCCGGAGATCAGTGACAATTCCAGGAGATCTCCAGGCCCCGCCTGGAAGCTGGCAACCCTACTTGATCTGCAGGGCCTGGCACAAGCCCGGAAGGAGGGTAACAGCACCCCCCCTCCGCTCGCTTGCAGGAGGTATTCTGCGCCTGAAGGTGGAAGTTCCACGTAGGACGTTGCAGGAGCGCGTACAGCAGCCAACTTCAGCAGGGGCGCTCCGTGCGTCCGCCGGCCTGCTGGGGATCGGGACTGTCCCGAAACTGCGGCACCCCCGTCGGGTCGACGCCACCGGGGGGGGCCCCAACCGAGCTGCGGGCTCTAGGAGCGCAGGGAAAGCCCTGGGGTCCGGGTGGAGCGTGGCCGCCTGCGGGGCTTCTGTGCGGGGGCGGGGGGCGGCGGCGAGGGTGCCTCCCCCGACGGCCAGGCAGCCCAGCCCCCCAGCGCGAAGGCGGCCCGGTCTCCCTCCCTCCCGGGGCGCTTCTGCGGTGGCCCCCACTTACCGCGATCCACGCGTGGTTGGGGCGGCTCCGGGTCGCCCAGGAGGGCCGCCGCCGCCGCCGCCCAGGCCGGCTCCAGCCACGTCTGCGGGGGCAGCTGCGAGGAGGCGGCGGAGGGGCGCGCGCCGACGGGGCCTCCCGCGAAGACCGGCGGCCGCTCCGGGCAAGGCGCCGCGCTGCTCTGGCGGGAGAGGAAGCGAGCCGTGAGTCCCGGCTGCCGGCGGGGAGGGGGGGCACCCATCCCTGGCCTTGGCTGCTGGGCGCCGGCCAGGACCGCGCCGTCGGGGGGCCCGCCCCACGCTGGCCCAAGCCCACGGGCGCGCCTTCCGAGGGTCCGCGGGGCCAAGGCGGCGCCCCCCCCCCTGCGCCCGCTGTCCTCCTCCCCTCCGCCTGGTGCCCCCCCCCAAAAAAACAGCGCCTAGGGGGGTGATCGTGGAGACAGCCCACCCCCAGCAAAACTGCTCCTCCGCCCTGGGGAACAAGGGCCTGAGGGGGGCATTAGGGGGCTCTTTGCTGCAGCTGCGCCCCCCACCCCCCAGTTTCACCCACACACAGACACACTTCTAGATCAAGCTCCGAAGAGCGACCCCTTCAAGGCTTGGGGGGGGCTTTCTAGGATTCGGCAAGGAAGCCCCCCCTCCCCCAAACACACACCCACCGGACCCAGTTCGAGGCACCCACCCTGGGGAGCCCAGAAGCCCACCTTTAGGTGCCCAACTTTTCCCAGCTTGGTTTCTCAGTTCCTCGGAGCCCTCTAACTTCCTCCTGGGGCCCAGCAACACCCCCCCCCCCCGTTGCTGCCCTCTTCTTGGGCCTGGGGGGCTGCCTCTTCTTTGAGCTTTCCGAACTGTGTCCAGCTCCCAGCAGGGTGAGGATGCCCGAACGCCCACCCCCTGGTCTGCCCCCCCCCCAGTAAGGGAGCCCCCTCCTGCCTCCTGCCCCAGAAGATCCCCCGGACTCACCATCTGGCAGGTGGGGGATCCCGTTCCCCTGCAAACAGTGGCACTGGCAAGGGAAGGGCCAGGAGGCGAGTTCTAATCTCCTGGGTCCTCCCCCCCCTTCCTGTGACGCCTCCTGAGCTCTCCTGCACCCAGCGGCTGATTTGGTGCCGAGCTGTCAAACGGGGTGACGTGAAGGCAGAAGGAGCAAACTTGCACAGGCCCCCCTCCAGGAAGGAGAGCAGAGCTTTCCAAACTGAGAATCAGGAAGCGGCCGGCCCAGAGGAGGAGGCGGTGGCACAGCTTTGCCTGGCGGCCGATGCGGAAAGCCGGCCCCGGAGGAGAGTGGGGCGCTCTGGGGGTGTTTGCTGGGACATAGAACAGCCAACCGGTTGGCCATTTTTGTTCGCCATTCTTTTTAGCTATAACGAAAGCAGAGATGCCTTAAGAAAATAAAGAGATGAATGTGGTAACGAAATGGAGAATTCAGAAAGGTGGATTCTGCAAGGAGCAAGGGGTGAGGGCTGGGGGGGGGGTGCAAAGGGGGGACCCTTCTGGAGCAAACTCCTCTTGGGTGAACCAGGAGTTCGGCCAAGAAATAGGCTACTAGGGAGGAGGCTGAGCAGGATGGCTGAGTGAGTGGACGCACTGATGGGCAGCCCTTGGAGCACAAGGTGGGCCCTGGAAGAAGAAGAAGAATTTGGATTTATATCCCCCCTTTCTCTCCTGCAGGAGACTCAAAGGGGCTGACAATCTCCTTGCCCTTCCCCCCTCACAACAAACACCCTGTGAGGTGGGTGGGGCTGAGAGACCTCCGAGAAGCTGTGACTAGCCCAAGGTCACCCAGCTGGCGTGTGTGGGAGTGCCCAGGCTAATCTGAATTCCCCAGAGAAGCCTCCACACGTGGCAGAGCGGGGAATCAAACCTGGTTCCTCCAGATTAGATACCCGAGCTCTTAACCTCCTACGCCACTGCTGGTCCTTTAGCTTTAAAAGGGGCTTGGACAGATTTGTGGAGGAGAAGTCGATCTCTGGCTCCCAATCTTGATCCACCTTGACCTCAGATTGCAAATGCCTTAGCAGACCAGGTGCTCGGGAGCAGCAGCAGCTGAAGGCCATTTCTTTCACACCCTGCAGGTGAGCTCCCAAAGGCACCTGGTGGGCCACTGCGAGTAGCAGAGTGCTGGACTAGATGGACTCTGGTCTGATCCAGCAGGCTCTTTCTTATGTTCTTAAGGCCCTTGCTTTCACCTCCAGCACGTGAGCTCCCAAAGGCACCTGGTGGGCCACTGCGAGTAGCAGAGTGCTGGACTAGATGGACTCTGGTCTGATCCAGCAGGCTCTTTCTTATGTTCTTAAGGCCATTGCTTTCACCTCCTGCAGGTGAGCTCCCAAAGGCACCTGGTGGGCCACCGCGAGTAGCAGAGTGCTGGACTAGATGGACTCTGGTCTGATCCAGCAAGCTCGTTCTTATGTTCTTATGTCCACCTTACGTATGATGCAGGAAAAAGAACAGGAGAAGAACCATTTCAAAACCAGAAATGGATTTCCATCAACGCAGGTTTTGTTGACAAAGAAAGCACAGATGCAAAAAGGTTATGGGGAGGGGAGTTTTTACAAAGGTCAGCATCCTTTCTCGGTCGATTAAACGCGCACCCAACTAAAATAATGAAAACTAAAGATAGCAACGCTAGAAAACTGCAAATAATTACAACTGAAAGCACTCGCCTGTCTAAGCCCTAAACCATGTGGAGGAGTCATATTGGACTTATTGTGAAGAATGAGTAGGCCGGGGAGGGGGTGAATTCCCCAGCAAAGGAGTGGATTCTTAGAAGAAGGGTAGGACAGAGAGATTAATTATTCCCACCCTGACTGACACACGACAAACAACCTGAGTTAGAATTTAAATGGCATTTCAAACCACTTTCTGCATCTGTCTGGCTAGACCCCTGTTGATGGGCCTCGCTCATAGCCACGCCAGTAAATAGCTTAACTCATGCGTCATCTTTAGGTGCCCTAATGGAGCAGCAGTGGCGTAGGAGGTTAAGAGCTCGTGTATCTAATCTGGAGGAGCCGGGTTTGATTCCCAGCTCTGCCGCCTGAGCTATGGAGGCTTCTCTGGGGGATTCAGATTAGCCTGTGCACTCCCACACACGCCAGCTGGGTGACCTTGGGCTAGTCACAGCTTCTCGGAGGTCTCTCAGCCCCACCCACCTCACAGGGTGTTTGTTGTGAGGGGGGAAGGGCAAGGAGATTGTCAGCCCCTTTGAGTCTCCTGCAGGAGAGAAAGGGGGGATATAAATCCAAACTCTTCTTCTTCATCATCATCTTTGAGTATTCCTGTGAACCCTGAGAGGTTGGCAGAAGCAGCTGAGAATCAGAGGCCTTCCCTTTGAGCTCCTCCCATTCGCCCATCTTTATCAAAACTGAGTGAAGTGCGAGATCTTGCCTCCAGCTACTTCACTTAACAAGAAGCCGTGATCTCTTGGCTTAGTTTTATTGGAAGGAATAGTTAATAGCAGCCTTCCTTAGAGGCTGATTTTCAATAGGAGTCTAGTGTCCAGATCAAAGGATGTAATTGTACCTCTCTATTCTGCATTGGTTAGACCTCACCTGGAATATTGTGTCCAGTTCTGGGCACCAGAATTCAAGAAGGATATTGACAAGCTGGGACGGGTCCAGAGGAGGGCGACCCAAATGGTCAAAGGTCTGGAATCCATGCCCTACAAGGAGAGACTTAGGGAGCTGGGGATGATCAGTTTGGTGAAGAGAAGGTTAAGGGATGACATGATAGCCATGTTTAGATGTTTGAAGGGATGCCATGTCCAAGAGGGAGCAAGCTTGTTTTCTGCTGCTCCAGAGACCAGGACCAGGAGTGATGGGTTCAAGGTGCAGGAAAAGAGATCCCACCTAAACATCAGGAAAAACTTCCCGACAATAAGAGCTGTTTGTGGAATGCTCTACCTCGGGGAGTGGTGGAGTCTCCTCCTTTGGAGGTTTTTTAAGAGAGTCTGGATGGCCATCTGTCAGGAGTGCTTTGATTGTGTGTTCCTGCATGGCAGGGGCTTGGACTTGATGGCCCGGGGCGGGGGGTGTCTATGATTCTGTGATTACTTCAGGAAAAGCTCTATGATTCTGTGATTACTTCAGGAAAGCTGCAAGCTTTGAGAATGGAGGAGGAAGATGCTGCCCCTGCATGCAAGCACAGCTTTGTGTTAAATAGATGCCACCAGCAAGTGGCACCAAGTCACCTGCCTGGGGGCTCGTGTCCTGGTGATCTTGTGCCTCATTCTTTTGAGAACATTGCAAAAGGCTGTCTGAACATGGGCTTAGTCAAGGAAAGGAGGAGCAGCAGTGGCGTAGGAGGTTAAGAGCTCGTGTATCTAATCTGGAGGAACCGGGTTTGATTCCCAGCTCTGCCGCCTGAGCTGTGGAGGCTTCTCTGGGGAATTCAGATTAGCCTATGCACTCCCACACAGGCCAGCTGGGTGACCTTGGGCTAGTCACAGCTTCTCGGAGCTCTCTCAGCCCCACCCACCTCACAGGGTGTTTGTTGTGGGGGGGGAAGGGCAAGGAGATTGTCAGCCCCTTTGAGTCTCCTGCAGGAGAGAAAGGGGGGATATAAATCCAACTCTTCTTCTTCTTCCCAAACACAAACCTCTCTCCTCCTCCACTGAGGCTGCGACTGTGTCCCTGAGCCGATTGTCCTAAAAGTGTCTGCTGGAAGAATACAAGCCTGTCTCCAGAGGTGGGATCCAACCAGTTCTCACCACTTCTCTAGAAGTGATTGCTAATTTTCTCTGAGTGCCAAGAAGGGGCTACTAAAGCAACCTCCCTGCCCAACAGGGACTGGAGGCGCTTGTGTGCGGCGGCGCCACTGTTTGAATCCCACCCCCATCGGAACCTGGTATTAAAATTTTTGGATCCCGCCACTGCACATCTCCCTCTCCAAGACCAGTAGTTTACTGCATCATAGCAGAACAGCCCTTTGCAGAGGGCAACACGCAAGGAATTGGAGCCGCATAACCTACGCTCAAGTCGCAGCCCAAATCGGATCGAGTGAGGCAGAGAGATGCTCTTTTCCTGCATCCGTCCCTCCTGTCAGCAGGAACATGCAAGAGCTGGAATGAATTTTTTGCAGTGTTGCAAAATGAAATCCGTACCCACTCTAGACACAAACACACACTTTTCCTTCGTTCTTCTCTGTTCCTGCAGCTCCTTGAGTCACCCCCACCCCAGTCACAGGGCCTTAATGAAAGAACTACCTCTTGGGTTGGGTGACGGTGCGGAGGTGAAATGGCTCCCTATCTCACAAGCACAGGACCTCTGAGGACAAAGGTTAGTGACACCCGGGGTTGCCAACTCCTGCTTGGGAAATCCCTGGAGATGTTGGGATGGAGCCCGGGGAGGCAGGAATTTGGAGAGGGCAGGTGAGCAGGAAGCTCAGTAGGGGTTTGATATCACTCTAGGATTTCCATTTTTTCCCTAAACTCTATGGTGTACTATAGGGTCCATCCTCTGAAGTTCTCCAGAGGGACTGATCCCTGTAGTCTGAAGATCCATTGTAATCTCAGAAGGACTCCAGGCCCTTCCTGGAGAATGGCAACCCTGGTTGCAGTGGCATACCTAGGCAAACTGGAGCCGTGGGCAAAACCTGAGAAAGAAAGAAAACAAGCAGTGGCAGGAAGGGGGTGGATTTAAAAGGAAAATCTGGGGAAATGCCTGCTGTCAGGGGTGCAATTATTAAGATAGCAGCACCAAAATTTCAGAGTATCTTCATGAGACCCTACTCATGATACCACCCAGGTTTGGTGAAGTTTGGTTCAGGGGGTCCAAAGTTATGGATCCTCAAAGGTGTAGCCCCCATCTCCTATTAGCTCCCATTGGAAACAATGGGGGATGGGGCACTCCCTTTGGGAGTCCATAACTTTGGACTCCCTGAACCAAACCTCACCAAACCTGGGTGGTATCATCAGGACAGTCTCCCAAAAAACTCCTGAAATTTTGGTGCTGCTATCCTAAAAACTGCACCATCTGCAGGCCAAAAACGGAAAAACACTGAAAATATAAAAAATCCCACAAACGAACTTGCAGTTTTTGCACCCCCCACAAGGTGGTGCCCAGGGCAACTGCCCACTTTGCCCAATGAGAGGAATGCCTCTGCCTGGTTGCACCCATTCCCTTTTCAATCCATCCCACTGACCCATGTGGCAGGATCCTTTGCATGGATCCTGCAGCCCTAGAGGGGCTAGGAGAGGAATACTGGGACACTTTTGCAAATAGGTGAAGAGCTTGGATTTCTGTGTTGCCTTTTTTCTCCTGTAGGTAGTCTCAAAACAGCTTATGCACTTCTCACCTTCCTCTCCCCACAAACACCTTGTGAGGCAGGTGGGGCTGAGAGAGTTTGGAGAGATCAACTGTGACTGCCCCAAGGTCACCCAGCAGGCTTCATGTGCAGGAGCAGGCAAATTGTCAGGGGGATGCTATCTAGGGGTTATCGAGATGCATTCCTAACTCAAATGTGACTGCTTGCAACTAGAGATCAATGCTGCTACAAGATATATATAACCAGCCTGCTTAACGTTACCACTGCCGTTTGGGGCATTCTTTCCTTGATCTTTACTTTATGGCTTCACGTGCTTTGCAGATAACTACGCTTCCCCCCGACACCCTGGTCTCATGAGAGACAGTGTTGTTTCCGTTGTTCGGTGGGGGCGGGAGGCCAGGTGGCTCTCCATCTCTATCTGCCACCCACCTTGGGGCCCCTTGGCTCCACAAACTCTTTCTTTCAAACTTTTTGGGAAAATGGGAGGGGGAACTGGCAATGGGGATAAAGTGGGGGTCAAAGGTCAGGTCCCCCAGAACTGGCTTTGTCAAGCTTTGGTGCTTTGAGCTTATCCATAAATGCTGCTGATCAGCAACGCAGTCTGTTTATTGAGACCCAACATTAAGCCTTGGACCTCCATGCTGACTTCCACACCTGCTACCATGGATGGGGCTACAGGTGGGGAAGCTACCGACAGTGGTTTGGACAACAGTCCTGGGGGCCAAGCTGTGGACTCCCCAGATTGGATGCCAGATACATGGCTGCCAGTCTCCAGGTGGTGGCTGGAGATTTTCTAGAATTCCAACAGGTTACGGAGCTCAGCTCCCCTGGAGAAAAGGGCTGCTTTGGCAGGTGGATTCTGGGGCATTGGACCTCACTGAGGCCCCTCCCCAGTGGTGGGATCCAAAAATTTTAGTAACAGGTTCCCATGGTGGTGGGATTCAAACTGTGGCGTAGCGTCGATGGGGCTGGGCGGGGCACGACGGGGGCGTGGCCGGGCATTTTGGGGGCAGGGCATTCCTGGGCAGGGCTGTGGCAAAGACGCAGCCGCTGCGCCGGTCCTTGGGCGGGAAACGAATGCATGCAGGCGCAGGCTGCCACGCACACCGGTGCACCTCCCGCTAGACTGCTTCAAGTTCTGCGCGCTGCTGCTGAGAGGAGGGGCGTAACTAAGGCAAAAATCACATGGCAAAACCACCAATCAGTAACCCCCTCTCGGCACACACAAATAATGAGTCACCTACTCTCGGGAACCTGTGAGAACCTGCTGGATCCCACCTCTGCCCCTCCCCTCCCCAAACCCTGTCCTTCCTAGTCCCCCCCCCCCCCAATAATCTGCAGGCGTTTCCCAACCCAAAGCTGGCAACTCTGGGTGAGGCCCGGCTGGCGCTGGGCCGGGCATTGTAGGGCTGGAGACAAGGGCACAGCTGCAGTGGCTGTTATCTGTGGCCTGAGGGCCTTCTGTTTTTTGTAACTAGTGAAGTACGCAAAGCTCTCCCCTTCTCTCCCATTTCCTGGGGAAGGGCGCATGTGCATTGCTGGCCTTGGGCAAGCCCATGACAATGCTGTATTCACACTAGCCTTTTCTCATGAGGGCAACTGTGGGAATCCGTGGGCGAGGGGAACATCTGAATGAGGCGTACCATGGGTAAATGGCACCCGGAGACAAATTGTCTCCAGGACGCCCCAGGCTCTGCCCCTGCCCCACCCACCTTGGCTCCGCCCCCACTGCCCTTGACCCCACCCATGTCACCATGGACATGGGCAAGGTTTAGGGTGCCCACCTCCCACCCAGACTCCCCCAGCAGGACTTCCTGGTCACGTGGGGGACTGATTTTGCGCCCCCCACATGACCAGAAGAGTGGTGCCTGGGAGATACACCACTGCAATGGGAAATGTGTGAAGATATATACCAGCTGCAAAAGGTTGACCGCCAACCGTGGCTTTTTGCAGCCCAGGTCCTGACACAGATCAGTAAAGCTCTGGAAGTCGTCTTGACTGGAGTAACAGACCCTTCCGTTGGCCCAGCAGCTCTGGAGACTTTTTGGGTTAGTTGTGGTCCAGATGTTTACATATGACTCTAACCAACAGGAGCTATCTGCTGTGCGCTGTTCGGAAGTCTCCACTAGATCATAAAACTGGCCCCTCTCCAGGACACAAGAAGGAGGAGGAGGAGGAGGAGGAGGAGGAGGAGGAGTTTGGATTTATATCCCCCTTTCTCTCCTGCAGGAGTTTACAATCTCTTTGCCCTTCCCCCCTCACAACAAACACCCTGTGAGGTAGGTGGGGCAGAGAGAGCTCTGAAGAACTGTGACTAGCCCAAGGTCACCCAGCTGGCATGTGTGGGAGTGTACAGGCTAATCTGAATTCCCCAGAGAAGCCTCCACAACTCAAGCGGCAGAGCGGGGAATCAAACCCGGTTCCTCCAGATTAGATACACGAGCTCTTAACCTCCTACGCTACTGCTGAGTAGTACCGCTCTACATCTGCTGACACTTTCTCTCCTGTAAGGAGACTCAAGGTGGCTGACAAGCTCCTTTTCCTTCCTCTCCCCACAACAGACACCTTCTGAGGTAGGTGAGGCTGAGAGAGTTCTGAGAAAACTGTGACTAGCCCAAGGTCACCCAGCAGGAATGCAGCAGTGTGGAAACACATCTGGTTCTGAGAATCAAACCCGGTTCCTCCAAATTAGATACACGAGCTCTTAACCTGCTACGCCTCATTTGGGAACAGAAAAACCTTCTTCTGGAATCCCCAAAGGCCCTGTCTGTTCTCTCCTCTGCTTTCTTTCCTGGCAGAAGGCTTCTTCTCGTGGCATTGAGGCCTGGATCTGATCCACGGCCCTCTCCCGCTCGGCTGCCTCCTCAAGACGGGTGGCAATCTGCCTGCCTGCCTGCCTGCCTGCCCGCCCGCCTGCCTTCCAGCTTTTCCTGGGCACGAAAGCTGGGCCCTGTCATCATTCTCAGCTGGCAGCTAGGGGCGGGCAGGGAGCCACGCCAACACTGTGCCAGCCGCACCGAGCAAAGAGAAGCGGGGAAGGAGGCTGCTCGGCTTTTTGCAAAGCGCTGTAACCTTCAACGCTCATCAAGGCAGGAATAAAGGAGGCAGGAGATGGGTCAGAATGAACAGAATGAACTGGGAAATGGGGGTGCTCCGTGCGCTTGTTAAATGATTAGCTGAAGGGCGTGGGTGCTGAGACAGTCTGCTCCTTGCTTTGGGGGCTGAAGTAGGAAGAATCCCCAGTCAAAGCAGGGAGCCCCTTGCAGGGCCTGTGGTGTAGTTGTTAGGCCTGCTGGACTCTAGCCTGGAGAACCGGGTTTGATTCCCCGCTCTTCCATATGAGCAGCCAACTTTTATCTGCTGAACTGGATTCTTCTAGGAGCAGCAGTGCCGTAGGACATTAAGAGCTCGCGTATCTAATCTGGAGGAACCGGGTTCGATTCTCCGCTCTGCCGCCTGAGCTGTGGAGGCTTCGCTAGGGAATTCAGATTAGCCTGTGCACTCCCACACACGCCAGCTGGGTGACCTTGGGCTAGTCACAGCTTCTCGGAGCTCTCTCAGCCCCACCCACCTCACAGGGTGTTTGTTGTGAGGGGGGAAGGGCAAGGAGATTGTCAGCCCCTTTGAGTCTCCTGCAGGAGAGAAAGGGGGGATATAAATCCAAAACTCTTCTTCTTCTTCCCAGCTTCTGCTGATGAACTTTGGGCTAGTCACAGTTCTCTCAGAACTCTCTCAGCCGCACCTGCCTCACAAGGTGTCTGTTGTGGGGAAAAGAAGGGAAAGGAGCTTGTAAGCCACCTTGAGTCTCCTTATCTGAGGCAACAGGTCATTGTTGAGACAGGCTAGTAATTTAAAAAAACTCTATTGTATCACAACACTTGATTTGAAGAGTCACCCCTCAGAGAGTGTGACAGGTAATGATTTACTAGCATGTCCCTCTGACCTCTAGATGTACTGGAATTTTCTGGTACCTTCCACTGGCTTCTTAAAATCTAAAGAATTACCAGTAAGCTATCACCAGTTTTTGACCTAGACCATAGCAGAGTTTATGACCAGGCACACAGAGAACTTGTGCAAAAATGCAAAAAATGATCGCAAAGAGAGTTTGCCTTGACCAAACTTTCTCACTTATGAGTGAGGTGAGTTCCAGACTGGATCTCCCTAAAGCACAGGTGTCAAACTCGCGGGCCTCCAGATGTTATGGACTACAGTTCCCATCATCCCCTGCCAGCATGACGCTGGCAGGGGATGATGGGAACTGTAGTCCATAACATCTGGAGGCCCCCGAGTTTGACACCTATGTCCTAAAGGTTTTGGTTAAAATTTGTCCTCGGCTCCATGCGGAGAAGCTTTTATGCCTATCCAGCGGCCACTTCTCCTGTACCATGTTGTGTCTCAGTAATAAGTAACTCTCACACAGCAGAGAAAATCTTAATTACCAGAGAAGAGGCACGTACCACCGGGGTCACGGTCAAATCGTTAAAGATACTTATTTGTCAGACACAGAAGTGGTCTGTCTCTTTGCATCTCTGCAGACAGAAGCGTCTGCTCAGGAAGTCATCAGAAACTGACTTGCAATGTTAGTTGGGTTCAGGGGCAGACACCAAAGGCACATCAAGTCATGTAAGTTGCAAGTCGCAACACAAAACAATCTCAAATTGATTTTTTTTGGGGGGGGGGTCTTTCAATCACTGGTGTTGGCAGTGGCAGCACACTCATAGTGGGGCATGGCAGCTGTGAGAAAGTGGTCTGGAATCATTTGTACTGACTGCACCAATTACAGATATCTTAAATCAATGGTAAGAACATAAGAACATAAGAACTAGCCTGCTGAATCAGACCAGAGTCCATCTAGTCCAGCACTCTGCTACTCGCAGTGGCCCACCAGGTGCCTTTGGGAGCTCACGTGCAGGATGTGAAAGCAATGGCCTTCCGCTGCTGCTGCTCCTGAGCACCTGGACTGTTAAGGCATTTGCAATCTGAGATCAAGGAGGATCAAGATTGGGAGCCATAGATCGACTTCTCCACCATAAATCTGTCCAAGCTGAGTAGATGGTAGATAAACCCCAGCTGGCAAATGTTAAGGGGAGAAGCCATTCTCTAAGATCCTTATTATTTAAGGTTAGGATTGAAAGGCCAGAACCAATGGGAGCTTTTATAGCTGTCAAAGAGTATATGTTATGTTTCCTACAAGCCACTGACAGAGAGACAGAAAGACAGTTACATTTTAGCCAGGGGAGATTCCAGACCGTCTTCAATTGGCAGGTCCCCCCCGCCCTCCGCCCATATAATACACTAAAGTCAGTGGTGGGATCCAAAAATGTTAGTAACAGGTTCCCATGGTGGTGGGATTCAAACAGTGGCGTAGCGCCAATGGGGCTGGGCGGGGCACGACGGGGCGTGGCCAGGCATTCCGGGGGCGGGGCATTAATAATTTCTCTGTTACTATAAAAAACTCTTACTGTAAAAAAAAAAAGTTCCTAATTTCCAGCTGGTATCTTTCTGTCCATAATTTAAACTCATTATAGCAAGTCCTATCATCTGCTGCCAACAGAAACAACTACTTCTCCTCTAATTGACTGCCTGTCAAATACTGAATACTTTCAAATATTTAATTTGGTTTCTAGAAATCAAAAGAAGGATACTTCCCTTAAACAAGGAACTTTACCATATTTCTAAAACATGTTTCTAACACAGCCCAACAGGGAGAATTATCCTGTTTTCTACCTTCGCTAACCAGCCACATAGGAAACAACAGGGCTTTATGATTTTTGGACCTAATGGGATTTCTAACGGAAAAGCGGACCCGATTAGCAACCCCCTCTCGGCACACACAAATAATTAGTAACCCACTCTCGGGAACTGGGTGAGAACCTGCTGGATCCCACTTCTGGCTATAGTAGTCTAAACCAGACATACTATTTGATGTAGAAAAGTTAGATTGGAGTCCAGGGACACCTTACAGACTAAGAATATTTTGGAGGTATGCAAGACTCAAAGGTCCCTTCATCAGAGCTTTGACTCTTGAAAGGGTATACTCTGAAACTCTTGTTGGCCCCGACGATGCTGTTGAACTCCAGTCCAACTGTCCTACCAGCAATCAACCCAGCCGCTCTCTGAAGCTACTCAATGTTGTCCAGGTACCATTTTCTACACAAAAATGGCACAAGATGTAGCCCCCTCTGGGGAGCAGCAAGCTCTGATTCAGTGGAGGGATCGAAAAATTTTAGTAACAGGTTCCCATGGTGGTGGGATTCAAACAGTGGCGTAGCGCCAATGGGGCTGGGCGGGGCACGACGGGGGCATGGCCGGGCATTCCTGGGCGGGGCTGTGGCAAGGACGCAGCTGCTGCGCTGGTCCTTGGGCGGGAAACGAATGCACGCAGGCGCAGGCTGCCACGCACGCCGGTGAACCTCCTGCTAGACTGCTTCAAGTTCTGCGCGCTACTGCTGAGAGGAGGGGCGTCACTAAGGCAAAAACCACGGGCCAAAATCACCCATTCGTAGCCCCCTCTCGGCACTCACAAATAATTAGTAACCTCCTCTCGGGAACCTGTGAGAACCGGCTGGATCCCACCTCTGCTCTGATCCATAGGGCAGTTGAGGACAATTTATTCCCGGGGACGGCTGGATGCGCCTGCATTTTGCCCTGAGGGTTTTGGGCCCACCGCCGCACACCACTGAACAAATCATGCATCCTTGATGGGCCACCAAGACTCTTCCTAAATGCCCATCTGACAAGCTTCCAAATCAGGGCACCCCCAAACCCACTCCTTGATGGAGAACAGGAGAACGCAAAATTGCGGGGTAAAAAGTCTGGACGCAGCGGGGCTGACAGTTCAGCGGAGGCCTCTGGGCCCTGCTCGGTTTCACACACCAGCCTGGCTGGGCTTTTGCTTCGGCCTGCCACTTTCTCCTCCACAGCTTACCCCCCCCCCCCCCGCATTCAGCCCCCCCCCCCTCTACCTCCTCCTCCTCCTCCTGTTCATGTGCTTTATTTTCCTTTCCTTCGGGCCTCTCTTGATTTCACGCTGGCTTTTTAAATTGAGGATAAAGCTAATTCACTTAACAATGCCACAGCTGGAAAGGAATCTGCCTGGCCTCGGTGGAGGGGAGGGGAGGGCTCGGTGCTGGCTGGTGGCGTCAATTGGATCAGCCCCCAACCCTGCCCCAAATGCCCCTGGGGGCCGCCGCTTGCTTTGGCGGCGCAGCCTCTGGCGACAAAGCCAGAAGTTAACTTAATTATGAACATATGGTTCCGGGCCAGAGCCGGCGTCGGCAGCCACCTTGTTAGCCGGGGCCCGGCTAGGTGTTCGCGGCGAGGCAGAGGGGGAAAAGTTTGGGTCGGAGGGTGTGGTTGAAAGCCCCACTGGCAGGCTTTCGGGGAGGACCGATTGATCCTAATCTATCCTTTTTGTTTGGCAGGGGCACGCTGCTGGCAGCAACAGCTTGGTAATAACAGAGCTTTGAGGCCGTTAAGACCTTGTGGTTGTGACCTGCGCACGGCAGCGGCCTTCCGCCGGCTCCTCGCAGGCTCCCTCCGTTTAATTGGTGTCACTGACAGCGGGAACCAAAACGAGGAGCAACACATGGCCCACCTGAAATTGCCCCCCCACAAGCTGCGGCACAGATGTCTCTGGGGGTGCGGTGGGGCAGGAGCAGGAGCAGGCTGGGCTGGGGGCAGGAGGGGCTGGGATGATGGAAGGGAGTGAGGGTCGGCAGGTGGGGGGGGATCTATGACAGGTGAAGAGAGACATGCCCTCAGGAGGGCTGTGAACCTTAACAGGTGGGCAAAGGTGAACCAGCCACAAAGGCAAAGGTGAGGGGGCACCTGCTTTGAGATGAGTTTTACGATTTATGAAGGGCTGTAAACTGGAAGGAGTGCAGATCTGAGCCTGGGGGGTGGGGATGGGACACACGTAGTGGTTAAGAGCAGGTGGATTCTAATCTGGAGAACCAGGTTTGATTCCCCGCTCCTCCACCTGAGTGGTGGAGGCTTATCTAGTGAACCAGATGTGTTTCCGCACTCCTGCATTCCTGCTGGGTGACCTTGGGCTAGTCACAGTTATCTCAGAACTCTCTCAGCCCCACCTGCCTCACCAGGTGTCTGTTGTGGGGAGAGGAAAGGAAAGGAGCTTGTCAGCCACCTTGAGTCTCCTTACAGGAGAGAAAGTGTCAGCAGATGTAGAGCGGTACTACTCAGCAGTAGCGTAGGAGGTGAAGAGCTCGTCTATCTAATCTGGAGGAACCGGGTTTGATTCCCCGCTCTGCCGCTTGAGTTGTGGAGGCTTATCTGGGGAATTCAGATTAGCCTGTGCAATCCCGCACACGCCAGCTGCGTGACCTTGGGCTAGTCACAGCTTCTCGGAGCTCTCTCAGCCCCACCCACCTCACAGGGTGTTTGTTGTGAGGGGGGAAGGGCAAGGAGATTGTCAGCCCCTTTGAGTCTCCTGCAGGAGAGAAAGGGGGGATATAAATCCAAACTCTTCTTCTAAAATGAATGGGAGAACACTGCCTTGAAGTTTTAAGTCGGGATTCCCCAACATGGAGCCCACAGGTGCCATGGAGCCCACTAGTACCTTGACTCTCACCAAGCTTCTCAGGTAGTGGCAGGGACACTGTAAGGCAGGACTTGTTCTTGGCTGCCCTCATTGAAATGAAAGGGGTTTCCACTGGTGGATCAGAACCGGCAAGCGCATGGACTTCCCTTATTCAGGCTGTGGCTACATTTTCCCTTCAGGGCTTCCTTCCACCCAGGAGGTGTGAGGAGGTCGGTATTCATTTTGCTCCGCCTCCTGGGGCAGCCATTTTGGGGTGGCACTCACCAAAAATTCCAAAAGTGCCCGCAAGCCCAGAGAGGTTTGGGACCCCTGTTGGTAATCCATCAGTACTGTTGCCCATACCAAAGATATGTGGACGGCAGACCCAGGAAAGTAAGAAACTCCTTTTTGGATCTTACAGACGGTGAGCCCTTCAGATTTCATGATGGAACTTTAGCCTCATGTCCTAATCTTTGCTTCAAACCCAAAAATGTCAGGATATTGGGGCAGGATGCACATCCCAAAGAACTAGCTCTGGGTCCTTTTATACACCCCATGCTCAATACCTCAGCACTCAGCGGTACAGAATATGCGACATGTCTCCATGAAACAGGACACAATACGGAATGTCATGGCTCCAATTCATAAGAACATAAGAACGAGCCTGCTGGATCAGACCAGAGTCCATCTAGTCCAGCTCTCTACTACTCGCAGTGGCCCACCAGGTGCCTTTGGGAGCTCACAGGCAGGAGGTGAAAGCAATGGCCTTAAGAACACAAGAAAGAGCCTGCTGGATCAGACCAGAGTCCATCTAGTCCAGCACTCTGCTACTCGCAGTGGCCCACCAGGTGCCTTTGGGAGCTCACCTGCAGGAGGTGAAAGCAATGGCCTTAAGAACATAAGAACAAACCAGCTGGATCAGACCAGAGTCCATCTAGTCCAGCACTCTGCTACTCGCAGTGGCCCACCAGGTGCCTTTGGGAGCTCACATGCAGGAGGTGAAAGCAATGGCCTTAAGAACATAAGAACAAGCCAGCTGGATCAGACCAGAGTCCATCTAGTCCAGCACTCTGCTACTCGCAGTGGCCCACCAGGTGCCTTTGGGAGCTCACCTGCAGGAGGTGAAAGCAATGGCCTTAAGAACATAAGAACAAACCAGCTGGATCAGACCAGAGTCCATCTAGTCCAGCACTCTGCTACTCGCAGTGGCCCACCAGGTGCCTTTGGGAGCTCACCTGCAGGAGGTGAAAGCAATGGCCTTAAGAACATAAGAACAAACCAGCTGGATCAGACCAGAGTCCATCTAGTCCAGCACTCTGCTACTCGCAGTGGCCCACCAGGTGCCTTTAGGAGCTCACCTGCAGGAGGTGAAAGCAATGGCCTTAAGAACATAAGAACAAACCAGCTGGATCAGACCAGAGTCCATCTAGTCCAGCACTCTGCTACTCGCAGTGGCCCACCAGGTTCCTTTGGGAGCTCACATGCAGGAGGTGAAAGCAATGACCTTAAGAACATAAGAACAAGCCAGCTGGATCAGACCAGAGTCCATCAAGTCCAGCTCTCTGCTACTCGCAGTGGCCCACCAGGTGCCTTTGGGAGCTCACCTGCAGGAGGCAGGCAAGCAAGGGCTCTTCTGCTGCCAAGCTGCTGCTGTTTCCTGAGCACTCTGGTCTTGCTTAAGCGCATTTTGCAATCTCTGGAGATCAGTGAAGGATCAAGATTAGTAGCCATAGATCGACTTCTCCATAAATCTGTCCAAGCCCCTTTTAAAGCTATCCAGGTTAGTGGCCATCACCACCTCCTGTGGCAGCATATTCCAAACACCAATCACACGTTGCGTGAAGAAGTGTTTCCTTTTATTCGTCCTAATTCTCCCCCCCAGCATTTTCAATGGATGCCCCCTGGTTCTAGGATTGTGAAAAAGAGAGAAAATTTTCTGCATTATTCTGCATGTGCGGAATGAACCAGAGAGAGAATGAACCAGAGAGAGAGGCAGTTCCCAAGTTCCCAGCAGGAGCAACAACAGAACAAAGGTCCCTGGACCGCCCAGAGGAGGAGGAAAGCAGAACTATGACAGGACCACCAGGGTCATGACCTCTTCTCTTTGGACCAGCTTCTGCGGTGCCGAGTCCCTGTGCAGAGATTTCTGCAGAAGATGGCACACAGAAACCACCAGAATTCGTGCTTCCTCGGTGACGGATCCTTTACTGCAACTCTTTCCTGATGTTGACAAGGAGCATCCTCCTATCTCACCACCTCTGACACTGGGCCTTCCTGAAGGTAGCAGTCAGCAAGTCAGACTGGTTCTGGTGGGTTTTCCGGGCTGCGTGGCCGTGGTCTGGTGGATCTTGTTCCTAACATTTCGCCTGCATCTGTGGCTGGTTTCTTCAGAGGTATATCACAGAGGGAAGTCTGTTACACACTGCGTCCAGAGAGAAAGGAATGTTTGGGGATATGGACAATATATATGTAAGGTTGCAGTTTAACCTTGGAGAAGTTCCTGCTGGAGTTTCTGGCGGAACGGCCAGGAAGGGGAGTCTTTACTGTTGTGGTTATCTTGCTTTCCCTCGCTTGCCTGTGTGAACCTGTCTGTGTGAGTTTCTATGGGAAAATTGTTTCTCTGAATTGTTTATCTCCAGGTTTTGGCGGGAGCTTGTCTGAAGCCCGTATAAGCGGCTGTTTGGGATTTGGGGGTTAGTTCTCGCATTGCCTGTATCCGACTAAGAATGCCAGCTCAATAAAGAACTTAACATGGTTGCTTTTGACTGGACTTTACTCGTTCGTTACAATATGCCCCACTAAACATTCCCTTCTCTCTGGACACAGTGTGTAACAGACTTCCCTCTGTGAGACGCCTCTGAAGATGCAGATGCAGGTGAAACGTTAGGAACAGATGCCACCAGACCATGGCCACACAGCCCGCAAAACCCACCAGAACCAGTTGAATCCGGCCGTGAAAGCCTTTCAGCAAGTCAGACGTTTACCCTGTCGCATGTTGTGGGATCACCAGCGTGGTGTCGCTCTAACTGGGAGCCGCCCTTCTCCAAATAAATAGGTCACCAAGTCTTTTCTGCCACATGATTCCGGCCTTTGATAGGTGATGGGCTGAAGCCGTATCTCCGATTGCCTCCTCTTGCATCTAGCGTTGCGCTGATCTGTCCTTGGTTCTGACGCCTCGCCTGGTTGCTCCACTTCTGAGCCTTCGGTTAACGTCTTCATTTCGACTCCCTCTTTCATCTCTGCCTTTAGCGTTTCTTAAACGTCCTGGTTCATTCCACTGACCCTTTCGCAGGAGTCCGGCTCTCTGTGTCCTCGGGAACTGAACAGCAGGTGTACACACAGAGGGAATTGTTGTCAAGTCACAACAGACTAAGGCACGGGTGTCAAACGCGCGATGTTGGCAGGGGATGATGGGAATGTAGTCCATAATATCTGGAGGGCCGTGAATTTGACACCGATGGAGCCGTGGTGGCGAACCTTTGGCACTCCAGATGTTATGGTGGTCGTGGTCTGGTAGTTTTTGCTCCTAACATTTCCCCTGCCGTATGCAGACAAAAACATTAGGAGCAAAAACTACCAGGCCACGGCCATACAGCCTGGAAAAACCACCGCAGCCTGCCTATCGATTGATGGTCTGCTTGACCGTCGGTGGCAAACGGCAACTGAACCAGACTGGCTGGTGGGTTGACTACATTTTTTCTTCCAATCCGGGCTGCCTGATCTAACTAGGTTATCTCTGTTGTTAAACAACTCGGACCCCGGTCTTTGTGAAGAGATCGCCAATTTCATTGCGGAGATAGTTGAGAGTTCCCAGTAGAACGTATTAGTTGTGCTCCCCCTGGGACCTTTTATCTATCATGTATCCATGCAATTGTTCCCGATTCATGTAACTTTTTTCTGACTATGCCAATAGAAGTGCCTTTATGTATGTATGTGTGTAGATGCGTCATGCGTTACATGTATGTATGTCGCGGTAATGTGTGTGTGTGTGTATGTGTGTATGTGTGTGTGTATTTATGTATGTGTGTATGTATGTGTGTATGTGTGCATGTATGTATGTGTGTGTGTGTGTATGTATGTGTGTGTGTGTATGTGTGTATGTGTGCATGTATGTATGTATGTGTGTGTGCATGTATGTATGTATGTGTGTGTGTGTGCATGTATGCATGTATGTGTGTGTGTGTATGCATGTATGTATGTATGTGTGTGTGCGTGTGCGTGTGTGTATGTATGTATGTATGTATGTATGTATGTATGTATGTATGTATGTATGTATGGTAGGCAATGCACAAAGTCTGGCTTTTCTTCAGGAAGGAGGGGAAATTCCAGTTCCACATGACCCTATCAGTCTTTCCAAAGCAGAAACGTGTTGGGACTTTGTTCAGGTGTGAATCTTGCTGATTCCCTTTGAAAACCAGCAAGGTTCACACCTGAACAAAGTCCCAACACGTCCCAACAACTGCAAAGACGAGAAGGGGCAAACCACGGGCATCAAGCTCTTGCGCTTCTCTCCGGTTTCTGTTGCAGCGCAGGCCGGCTCGCCTCCATGTTCCTGCCAAACGCAGACCTGGCCATTAGGACGATGTGCCTCCCCGCTGGAAGCAACATGCTGGATCTTTCATTCACAAAGGCCTTGTTTAAAAGCCTCTGATGCATCTGAACAAACTGGCCCGGCAGGGGGGCGACCTAACCTCCCCTCCCTCAAGGGCCCAACAGCCTGTGTTTGTAAACAGACCCTTCTTGGATTTGCGGGGTCACCGGCAGAAGTCAGCTAGTTAATTGAATGTCAGTCCCCCGCCGAGACCAAGACCTAATGAGCCATCCTGAACGGCTCCGGGAGGAAAGCAAAGATTTGCTGGCAGCCCGTGGCGAACGAGGCTGTGCAGCCGCAGGAGACGGAAGTGTCCGTGTTTGCATGGGGCTAAACAGAGATTAAGGGCTGCTTGTGAATGGCTGAGAGGCAGATTCTAGGTCCTGGGGCTCAGGTCTCTGCCTGCCATCTTCTGCTTTCAGAGCTCTTGAAGAAGAAGAAGAAGAAGAAGAAGAAGAAGAAGAGGAAGAAGAGGAAGAGGAGGAAGAGGAGGAAGAAGGAGGAGGAGGAGGAGGAGTTTGGATTTATACCCCCCTTTCTTTCCTGCAGGAGACTCAAAGGGGCTGACAATCTCCTTGCCCTTCCCCCCTCCCAACAAACACCCTGTGAGGTGGGTGGGGCTGAGAGAGTTCCAAGAAGCTGTGACTAGCCCAAGGTCACCCAGCTGGCGTGTGTGGGAGTGCACAGGCTAATCTGAATTCCCCAGATAAGCCTCCACAACTCAAGCGGCAGAGCTGGGAATCAAACCCGGTTCCTCCAGATTAGATACACGAGCTCTTAACCTCCTACGCCACTGCTGCTCCTAGGTCGCATTACATACCTGGGTTCCTGATGAGTTCTGGACAGAATCCATCACCCAAAGTGGCTTAGGTCACCTTGGGAGCCGTCGTGGTTAAGAGCAGGTGGATTCTAATCTGGAGAACTGGGTTAGAGTCCCCATTCCTCCACCTGAGGCTTATCTGGTGAACCAGATATGTTTCTGCACTTCTACATTCCTACTGGGTGACCTTGGGCTAGTCACAGTTCTCTCAGAACTCTCAGCCCCACCTGCCTCACAAGGTGTCTGTTGTGGGGACAGGAAGGGAAAGGATCTTGAAAGCCACCTGGAGTCTTCTTTCAGGAGAGAAAGGTGGGGTATGAATCCAAACTCGCCCACCAATTACTACACTGTCTCAGATTCAAGGATATCAGATCCAGATCCAAGTATGTGAATCTTACTCCTTTACATTTACCCCATCTCCCCGATTTAATTAGATTACACTACTTGTTGGACAATCCTGATCCTTCTCTCTTTATGATAGTGGCAGACTTTCTCCTGGAAATTACTAAACGCCAGTAGATTTCCTTCGACCTGTATTGTATATGCTTTTTAATCCGTTTTTTTATTATTGTAAAGAATCCAAACTCTTCTTCTTCACAGTCATGAGCTAAGAGGCTGGAAACTGTTCTCGGAAACCGGATAAAGAAAAGGATGGAGAGGGCAGGAGTAAGCAGTTTGCTTTTGCAGGAGCCAGAAGTATGATGATCTCCTAAGGAATTGTAATGTCACTAGTATAACACGTTACTTACTCATGATCATTTGGAGTCAGGGGTGGGTCTATACTAATGAGATGTAATGCAAATATCATCTGTTGAGCACACAGTTACAATGGGGAGTTCCAGATCGTTGGAGTGAATTCAATCTTATTCTTTCTTCCACGCATTCTTGTTTTTTTTGGGTGGCCAACTTTGGGTTAAGAACTTCCTGGAGATTTGGGGGTGAAGCCCTGAGAAGGCAGAGTCTGGGGACAGGAGAGACCTCAGGCAGCCCTATGCCATGTTCTATACCAGGGGCCTGCCACCTGTGGCTCTCCAGATGTTCATGGACTACAATTCCCATCAGCCCCTGCCAGCATGGCCAATTGTCCATGCTGGTAGGGGCTGATGGGAATTGTAGCCCATGAACATCTGGAGAGCCACAGGTGGCAGACCCCTGTTCTATACCATGAGGATTATTTTTTTTGTTCTGACTTCCAGGTGGGCCTGGAGATATTTGGGGATTATAGCTGACCTCTGCAGGCAGAAGATGACCAGCTGTAATTCCCAAAGATCTCCAGGTCTCACCTGGAAGTCTGAACAAAAAAATAATCCTCATGGTATAAAGCAAAAATAAAGCCAAAACTAACCACGGCTCAGCTAAATGGATAATGCAAATAATCTTGACTGCTTTAATATGTGAAATATATGCAATCCATAAAGGTCTATTACCTATACAGAGATACTGATGTCTGTACTATGTAAAGAACATAAGAACATAAGAACATAAGAACAAGCCTGCTGGATCAGACCAGAGTCCATCTAGTCCAGCTCTCTGCTACTCGCAGTGGCCCACCAGGTGCCTTTGGGAGCTCACGTGCAGGATGTGAAAGCAATGGCCTTCTGCGGCTGTTGCTCCTGAGCGCCTGGACTAAAGGTGTTATTGTCTCTTTAAACTCAAAGTTCTCTCAATCCTTCAGCTTTAAAAAAAACTCTGTTTGCATTTTACCCATTCATGCTACGGATTATCAAAAAGTACAAGGTTGCAAAACAAGCCGTCACGTATATTTTAAAGGAAAGATTTCTTATACAACTCATTGAAAGACAGAGTGAAAAGTTCTTGACCAAAGCAATGCATGGGTTTACACAGAGAAATTTCTCAGAGTGGGGTCTGTAGCAGAGAAGGCACGTGGACGGGCAGTTACTGATTTGTTTGGGGAAGGGAATAATCGGAGGGGGGGGGCATTAATTCAGTTGTAATTGTGGGAATTTTCCAGGCCCCACCTGGAAGTTAGTAACACCAGGTTGTGAAGACATGGTTGCTGAAGTCATTAGGTTGACTAACATATTATAAAGCCTAGAATCACTTATGGTTCACTCCATATTTTCACCTGCCCACTCATTTGTTTGTTTACTTCATGTATACCAGGCAGTCCTCCCGAATGGGGACTCAAACTATTGTATAGCACAGTCACCGTAAATGTTTTGCTGGGGGTGAGAGATTTACATGCTTAATACCGACTTGCACTGGCTTGGAGTTGTTTCTCAGGCTAACAACCTACCTCATAGGGTTGTTGTGTTTAGGAAATTAGGAAAAGAGTTGGTGGGGGGAGAGTCATATATGTTTTGCTGGGAGTGGGAGGTGTTTTGTGAGCTGGTACAAAAAATCATTGTTTGGTCATGGTGGGGGAGGGTGGCTGCCCATATGCCGGGCGGGGGGGGGCCCCCACCAAATTCAGGTTTTGTCCCTTACTCACCCTTAGATCATCACAACAAACCCGTTAGGCGGTTCAGGCTGAATGTCTTTGACTGACTTACAGGTCCCCATAAGGACCTCTACAATGAAATAAATTTTTTTAAAAATGTGCCATGCTGTGGTTATGGTCCATGATCAGGAGTCACATTGAGAATTAAATATTGCTGTGTATGGACCATCCCCATCCCCATCCCCAGTTTATGGTGTCTTCGGAACCTGAGGACACACCCAGACAAAAGTTTGAAGGCAAGGTGTAGTCGGTTACCCTACACTTAGAATTAAACATTGAGAGTTTCCGTTTTCTCCCTTTACCATCAAGCAGAGTATTAACCTAGTTCAGTGATGGCGAACCTATGGCACGGGTGCCAGAGGTGGCACTCAGATCCCTCTCTGTGGGCACACACAAACAGAGTCACACACCCCTCACACACACACATATCTAGGCTGGCCTGGTCCACTGGGCTCAATTATTAGCATTAAACCTAAGACCTAGTTTTGCGGAAGCAGTGTAGGTAACCCTGTTAAGCACTGTTAAACCCCACTGATTTTCATGCGAAGAACTAAAACACGTTCCTTTACCAAGGAGTAAGCTCGGTTGCTAGCAATGGGGCTTGATTCTGAGTAAACCGTCCTAGGGTCGTGATTCACCCATTGGAAGAGAGTTGCACGGTTGCTTCAAAGCAAAACCACCGACTACCACCAAGCTTACTCCTGAGTAAAGCACGCCTTGGAGCCAACCATTTTTTCTAAACTAAAACCTCAGTATTCAGGTTAAATTGCCATGTTGGCACTTTGCGATAAATAAGTGGGTTTTGGGTTGCAATTTGGGCACTTGGTCTTGAAAGGTTCGCCACCACTGACCTAGTTACTGCCCTGAGGGTTCAAAGATGACATAGAAATCAGCTAAATAAATTATGAATAAATAGGTTTTTTTAAAAACCCATCCTTATTAACAATGTACCAAGAATTGTGTGTCTGGAAGGTGCTTTGGACCGAGGCGTGCCGCCTTAATAAGTAGGGAGCAGCCATTAGAGAGGGAAAGTTGCCGTTTGGGCCTGATATAATTTAGCGGCACAAGCTCTCACGCTGTCACATATGCCCGTCCCCGGCTCTGCTAGATTCCATATGTGGCCCTTGCCGTTACGTTCGGGGAGCTGGTATTTCCGCAATACCCCCCGCCGGGCATTCCTAACTGTATGTATTTGGTGTGTTTTATCTTCTCCCCTGCTGATCGCTGTTTCGCCTTTAAGCTACTGACAGCCCTTCCAGACTGACTGGACCCCACTGCCTGCTGTTCGGCAGCCGATTAGCTTCCCGGCCAGCCATCTGGGCCACCGGCTCAGGCAAATTCCTCTCCGTTTGCTCTCAGGAGAAACAAATGCACGGTTTGCCGGGCCGGAGGAAGAATCCCAAATGCCGCAGTGCCCGGCTTGGTCCGTTATCACCCAAACAGAGAGCCAGCACACCTCCACCTACTTCCCAGATGTTGTCCAGGTGTGGCAGGAGAAGAAGAAGAGTTTGGATTTATATCCCCCCTTTCTCTCCTGCAGGAGACTCAAAGGGGCTGACAATCTCCTTGCCCTTCCCCCCTCACACAACAAACACCCTGTGAGGTGGGTGGGGCTGAGAGAGCTCCGAGAAGCTGTGACTAGCCCAAGGTCACCCAGCTGGCGTGTGTGGGAGTGCATGGGCTAATCTGAATTCCCCAGAGAAGCCTCCACAGCTCAGGCAGCAGAGCGGGAATCAAACCCGGTTCCTCCAGATTAGATACACGAGCTCTTAACCTCCTGCGCCACTGCTGCTCCATTCCCGTATGCCTTCCCCAAGTGGGACTTTCTTACTAGAAGGCTGCCCTTTAGAGAGCATTCTCAGCATTCTCAGCCCTTTAGAGAGCATTCTCAGCATTTGTTTTCTGTGTTTTGAAAAGATCATCCTTATTGTTTGTTACTGCTATAACAGCTGTGGCGAACCTATGGCACGGGTGCCAGAGGTGGCACTCAGAGCCCTTTCTGCGGGCACACGTGCACAGAGTTTGTCATCCGGGGGGGGGGGCAGAAAATCACCCCCCACACACATCTAGGCTGGCCTGTGCACGATCCTTTACCTGGGAGTAAGCTCAGTTGCTGGCAATGGGGCTTGCTTCTGAGGAAACCCTCCTAGGATTGCAAGACCACCCGATTCGCTGCGTTGCATGGTTGCAAGCCACCAGAAGCTTTACCTCCTTTTTTTTATGCCCGGCACCTCAGAGCCAACCGTTTTTTCTAAACTAAAACCTCAATATTCAGGTTAAATTGCCATGTTGGCACTTTGCGATAAATAAGTGGTTTTTGGGTTGCAATTTGGGCACTCAGTCTCGAAAAGGTTCGCCACCACTGTGCTATAAATTATGTTTCGTCTTTATTTAAAAGCTAGATTAGAGTCTGGGAGCACTTCAGAGACTGACAAAATTTCAGGAATGAGCTTTTGCAATTCTTTTGGATATGAAGGCGTCCGCAGAGGTATCTAAGAAACTGAATTCTGACTCTCAAAAAAGTTTATACCTGGAGAATCTGTCATAAGAACATAAGAACATAAGAACAAGCCAGCTGGATCAGACCAGAGTCCATCTAGTCCAGCTCTCTGCTACTCGCAGTGGCCCACCAGGTGCCTTTGGGAGTTCACATGTAGGATGTGAAAGCAATGGCCTTCTGCGGCTGTTGCTCCCGAGCACCTGGACTGTTAAGGCATTTGCAATGTCAGATCAAAGAGGATCAAGATTGGTAGCCATAAATTGACTTCTCCTCCATAAATCTGTCCAAGCCCCTTTTAAAGCTATCCAGGTTAGTGGCCATCACCACCTCCTGTGGCAGCATATTCCAAACACCAATCACACGTTGCGTGAAGAAGTGTTTCCTTTTATTAGTTCTAATTCTTCCCCTACTTTCTTAACAATGCCCCCTGTTCTAGTATTAGAGAAAGAGAAAAATTTCTCTGTCAACATTTTCTACCCCATGCATAATTTTATAGACTTCAATCATATCCCCCTCAGCTCTCCAAACTAAAAGAGTTCCAAACGCAGCCTTTCCTCATAAGGAAAGTGCTCCAGTCCCCTCAATCATCCTCGCTCGTTCTCTGCACTTTTTTTTTCTATTCTTCAATATCCTTTTTGAGATGGTGGTTCAGAACTGAACACAGTACTCAAGTGTGGTTTTACCCACGGCTTTATAGCATGACACCTTTGCAGTTTTATTATCACCTTTTCCCCAATATCTCCAGTGACAGAGTTTGCCTTTTCAGCCACATTGAGTTGACATTCATGGAACTATCGTACCAAGACGCTCCAAATCCCTTCTTCCTGGTCTGTGACTGATAGCACTGACCCCTCAGCGCAGTATGCGGAAGCTCTTGCCCCTATGCGTCACTCTCCTTTGCATTTGCCATTGAACTGCATCGGGCTTGGCTTCTTAGCCCATCACCTAATTTATCAAGGTCCGCCATTCTCGCGAATCCTTTGTGGTTCTCACCACCCTACATAATTTGATATCATCTGCAAAACTTGGCCACCACGCTACTCCACCCCTACTCTGTGGTCATTATGAAGAGTTAAAGAGCACTGGTCCCACGACGGGATCCTTAGACACCACTCCACATCTCTCCATTGGGGAGAATTTCCATTTACATCCACTCTTTTGCTTCCTGCTTTCAACCAGTTTTAATCCATAGGAGGACTCTTATTCCTTTTCTTCATATTGCTGAGCTTTCTCAATAGTTCTGGTAGAACTTCTTGTCAAAAGCCTTGGAAACTTTTTAAGCAGACAATGTCCACCGGTTCCCCTTATCCACATGCCTGTTTACATCCCTCAAAGAACCGCTAGTAAGTTTGTAAGCAGGATTGCCTTCAAAAGCCATGCTGACTCTTTTCAGCAGGTCTTGCTTTTTGGTACATGTTTCTTATAATTTTTTATCTTTAATGACAGATTCTACTAATTTACCAGGAACAGATGTCAAACTGACTGGCCTTGTAATTTCGGTCCCCCCTCGGTAGATCCTTTTCTTAAGATTGCGTGACATTGGCCATCTTCCAGTTCCCCGAGATGGAGCCTGATTCTCAAGGATAAGTGCAGCGATTCAATAGTGCTGATGGTGAAGTAACCTTGAGTATTCCACAGCCCGGGCGATGGGCCAGATGCATCGGCGGAGACTTTATCTTGGCACGCTGAGATGAAGACCTCGCTCCCATGGGAAGCAGGAGGGGATGGGGTGACGGTGTTATAACCTGTGCTTCTGGCGGAAGTGTCATTCTGCCACCACAGGTAATGCATTTTCTAAGATGTCTTTAATAAACGATTTCTTACATCCAAAAGTTTCCTTTTATTTTTCATGGAATTCCTTACATTGCGGGTAATCCAATTCAATATATTCCTAGTACAGTGGGACCTCTGGTGTCTTGACATGCAGGTTGACAGCCGCGGAAGGTGCGTAGCTCAAAGAGGGGCTCCTCACCTTCCTTCTGGATCTGGAGGAACCGGTAAGAACGGGGCTCGCTGGTGGTTTTCCGGCCCTCGTGACAGCGCGAATGAAGTCTTCCTTAATTCCTGGAACGAGGACGGACGCATCACCATGGGGACTTATGAGCCGCTTAGGCTGTCTGGCGGATCGAAGCCAGGATCGATTCTACCCGCTGTGGGATTACAAACCTCGATGCAACCCGTCATGGAGGAGATCGCCCACCACTCTTCATGCGCGGCAACCTTAGGAATCCATTGAACGCATTCCTGGATCAGATTTTGGTGATGTTCTAAAGAACCACCGTGGTACAGCACTCCGCCAAAGCCCGTCCAAGGATACTGGGACTAAACCTGGAGTCGAGGGGTATCCTCGCACCGGCTTCCAACGACCCCTGATCCCTTCGGCCAGCGAACGCGAATTCCGAGAAGCACTCTGGAGCCACCGTGGCTACTACGGTGTTCTCATGTCTGGGCTCTGTGATGACTAGCATCTTAAGAAAGCTCTGCACTCCCAGCCGGAGACCTGTTCCTCTCCCATCGGCGGAGACCTGGGATGAGGAAGGCGGGCGACGGCGATGCCCAAGAAGCATGGACCCGGGAACGCCAGCGGAGGAGGAACTGGCACAGTTGCAGCAAGAGCTTTAAAACCTGCAGAGGGACCGTGGAACGGCAACGAAAAGAAGTTCAGCTCGAGCTGGACCGCGCTAAAGACGCGCCTAACGCATAATATGCTCAGAATCTGTCAGTCCATGATAAAGTCCTGGAACACTCCAGACTGGATTTCTTACAACGGTAACGCTGAAGCTGCTCAGGCCCTGCGACGCAAAGCGAAGCCTTCCATCGGAAGCTCTTAAACGGGATCTAACTGGCCAATTGAACGAAAGCTGCTCTGCATGCCATTCAGAGACATTGACCCGCTAAGGAAGGGAGCTGGCTGCTGGAGAGGTGGAGCTATGAGGCAGCAGACCGAAGCCCCAAGTTGGAGTCTATGCTGTTACTGATCACGCTTGGCGCCAGGCCACGCACCTGGTCCTGCTACTCCAACGCCAGTGGCACCGCCAGCGCGATTCGCACCCCCCCGTAATAAATAGCTGCTCGCCCAACCTGCCAACCCGCGAAATCACCGCCTCAGCAGGTTTTAAGAGTCGCGGGAACGCTACCATTCCCCATAGCCGTTCGCTGATGGGGACCGCTTCCAAACTCTGCATTTCATTTTGCAACTCACGCCCAAATTTTGGAAGACTATGATGATTTATACCGCCTGTTTAAAATACGGACATCGCCTCATCCTACGGCAGCAGCCCATTGGTTCGCGTGGACTCTTTTTAATTTTGCAAGATGAAGACCCCTGACGCGTGCCCGCATTCTCCAAGCCTTAAGAGCGCGCTTCCCAAGATCCAGGCCGAAGAATGTTTAATACTTCCACCATCAAAACTATCCAGCAAGGCAACCGCCGGCTTTGCAGAATTTGCCCTCGGTAATTCGCGCGCGCTGCTCGACTTCCTCCTGAGGGCTCTTGAACGCATTTTAATACTTCTCGGATGCTGTGGACGGCAAGCTGGGCGCGGAAACGGTGTTTTAATTCGGTTCCTCGTGACTATTGCGGATTGGATCCAGCGGTGTCCCAGGTGGCGCCTTCGCTGGAATATGCCGCTCGAGGCCGCCTACTTCAAAACCTACCATCAGCCCACCAAGCTGCTTTTCTCCAGCCGCCTACCGAAACCTCTTGGCTTCTTCATCGCCGACTGGGATTGTGTCTTTACTATGAGGGCCAGGCCACATTCCT
Source organism: Sphaerodactylus townsendi (assembly GCF_021028975.2). Lineage (NCBI taxonomy): Eukaryota > Metazoa > Chordata > Lepidosauria > Squamata > Sphaerodactylidae > Sphaerodactylus > Sphaerodactylus townsendi. Next base: position 112,834,581 of record NC_059432.1, on the reverse strand, counting down.
TAGCCAACTGTCCTAAGAAACAGCAAAACCAACCGCCTCCCAGCTACGCTTTACACTCCATCTGCCAAGCCGCCACGCATGGAGATCGTCGCTCTCCGACGGGCTCGCCTAAAGCGCCGTCATCGGCTGGGCAAACCCAGGTGCGAGTAAAGCGCTGCTTGCCTTCTTTCAGCCCCCCCCCATGGACATGTCCACTCCTTTGACGCGTGAGTGAAGGCAGCCCCGGTCACTGTCCAAGCGCTTGGCCAACCCCGCAAACACACCTTCGCATTATAGCCCGCCCGGTGGATTCTGCATGTTCCCACTGTTTAATGCGCCCCAGGTGGCAGAGGAGCTAGGTTCACACCCCTGGCGTTTCATACTATCTTCGCTACTCCAAATGACTGCTTCCCTCAAACGTAAGGACCGCTCCAGTTCAAACACAGCCGTTCTCCTCCAAGCAGTCGTTCACAAGAAAATTAGTTTTATTTTGGCCGCGCCAAACACTCATAGTTTTGGGCATGCCATGGTTATACAGAACCAAAGTTCATTTTGGAAAGAACGGATCTTAGAATTCACTGACCCTCCCTATGGTGAACACATGAATTGGGGAAACCCAACTTCTCCTGACACACCCTCCCCTGGGCATTTCTTCCAGCATTGCTCTCATTCGGCTTTGGCATCCCACCATGCGACTGCTGATTTAGCCAGGCTTTTCTATAGAATGCCACCAGCCACACCCCACAGAGCATACCGACTGCAAAAATCGCTATACGTAACCAGGCGAATCGCCCAAAGGTAAATTCCACCGCGATGAGTCCCAATGAGGAAGAACTCCGCGTCTTCTGGATAAGCGGAACCTGGTTCATACGCTGGCTACCAAACACACACGCCGTTCGCTTTTGTTTGTAAAAAGAAAGATGGGTTCTACGTGCTTTGCACAGATCTTACCAGTGAAACCAATGCGTCTTCTGTCCACAAATATCCTTTGCTCTTGATCAAGGACCTTTTAGATGCACTCGCAAAGGGCTACGCGATTTTACTAAATTGGACTTAAGAGAAGCTTACTACAGTGCGTGGGTCAGAATTGCTGAAGGCTACAAACACTTGACTGGCGCTTAACACAAAGTTTGACAGTTTGAATACTTGATAATGCCATCGAAGTTAAGTAAGGCCCCCCGGCTTTTATGGCCCTTTATCAACCGAAGTTCTCCATGATTTATTGTAAAAGTGAGTTGTGGTATACTTAGCTGACGTTTTCATTTACCAATAAAACCATAATAGCATGAAATATTTGCCCCGCAGAGGCCAAAACGCTCGGATACCTCTTTGGCCAAACTCTCCAAATGCTGTTTTCACCCGTGACCCCCATCGACTGGTTTAAGTCACCGATCTCAGGGCTTGAAAATATCCCGTTGAAGATTGACGCAGAGTCTCCAGCAATGGCGTCGCCCCACCAACCGCAGCATTCTCCAATCTTTTTCTGGTTTTGGCACTTCTATCGTGACTTTATACCCCAATTCGCTGAATTGACTCTCCCTCTCACAGAATCTCTACGCATTAAGGGTAAAGATCCACTGTCCCGCCAAGCCCGGGCCCCCTTTTCCTGGTCCGAGGCGTCAAACAGCCTTTCAACTTCTTAAAGTCTTACCACCTAACCTGGTTCTAAAGCACTTGACCCAGATCTCCGCTTAGGTTCACTTCTGGATGCCTCGACAAAGACTTCTGGCGCAGCCCTGTTGCAGAAAAAATAAAGATGGTAGGCTGGTTCCAGCGATTTATCTAAGAAATTCTGGTGCTGAACTCAACTGGATCAGGCATAAAGAGACCGCGCCATTAAAGTAGCACTTCTCCTAATTCCTGGCTTAATTGGCTGGAGGGGCTAAAACACCCTTTCTTCAGGTTTGGTCGGACGCGAAACCCGAAGCTCTTTCCCCAATCTCAGTATGTTGTCCTAAAACAACTTCGCTGGCCGAGCTTTTCTCGCTTTACAGTCCATTTTCCCTGAATAAACGCGTTTGATCGCTCGCTTACCCGGGAGGTGAGCTAATGACATTCCACGACGCTCTCCCCTCCCAGTTGTGGCTGCTGTCACCCACCTCAAACGCCCAATCTCTTTCACCCCTATTCTGAAGTCTCGCTCTCTTCTGAACTCCCGGTGAGGCGGGTTGCCTTTTGCGCCTCCAGCGAAGAAGCGCACGACTTTCAATTGGCGCTTGAGAATGGAGTTTGGCGGAGGGGGAATGTTGGCACGCGTCTCCCTCCTCAAGCAGCAGGTTCTTGAAGCTTTGCCACTTCATGCCCGACATTTTGCTTTCGGAAACCTCGCATTTGGCCCGGCCGACAATGGTGGCGCAATGCTAAGGACATTGAGGCATACATTATGGCTGCTCGGTTTGTGCAGAAGCCAAAACCATCCCGGATTCCCATGGGACTGTTGAACCTTCTCCGTGGCCTCCGCCTCTTTTAAAGTCTCCATGATTTTATTACGATTTTGCCCCGAAAAGTCATGGCAACGGTTTTGTGGGCGGTGGTGACTTATTTTCTGCAAACAAGTCTATTTTATTCCATGTGCTTCCATCCCTCCGGCCTAAGTTGGCATAACGGTAATTGTTCATTCAACATGTTTATCACCTCCATTCCGGCCTCGCTATGGTCTCCCAATCGCCGCCCCCAATTCATTTCAAAGTTCTGGAAGGCGCTTTTTGGGGTTGTTAGTCGCCCGCCGCCGCAATTTCTACCACGCTCAAAAGTGACGGCGTAGACGGAGAGAAATTTAACAGAACCCTAGAGCAGATGAAGCAGCCGTTGACCAACTACCACCAAGACAATTGGTGCGAAGCTTATTCCTCGCTTATGGAGTACCTATAATAATGCGGTTCATAGCAGTACAAAGAAACCCTTTGAAATTGTGTTCGGTCGCCTTTTCCCGCCGCGTTTCACAACCGCCCGCCGGCTGCGGTCCTCCAGAGTTTCAAATACTGATTTCTATCCTTGTGCCGAGATGGAACGGTCCAGACCGCCTTTACAACAAGCTAAGCGACTCCTTAAAGCTGTAAAGCGGATAAACACCGCCGATTTCCTCTGCGAGTTTTGGGTGTATTTGTCTACAAAATCTTAGAGACGCGGCATAAATTTTCTGTAACCGGCAAAAGATCTGGACCTTTCAGATTACTAAAGTGATTAATGATGTCACTGCCCGCTTAGATTTGCCTAACTCTCTTAGTAACATTCATCCTGTCTTCCATTCCAGTTGTCAAGGAGGTTCGTCGATGCTCTGCACGACCGGAGAGGCCCCCACCGTACTATTACGGCTCAGCACTACGAATCGGGACGCTATCCTGACTTTAATCGCAGAACGCCAGTAATATTTAGTCTCTTTGGTGGGATATTCTCTGGGTATAATAATGGGTTTATTCCTCGGTAATATTGACGCTTCCCACCCTTATTTCTGCTTTCCAATCAAGGCTTCTTCCGGTGATAAACCTGGGGAGGGATCTTCTTTAAGGAGGCAGAGTGTAAAGGATTCAATAGTGTTGATGGTGAAGTAACCTTGCGCATTCCCACAGTCTTCATGATGGGCCAGCTTCATCGCATGGAGACTTTTATCTTTATGCTGAGATGAAGACTCCGCCCTATGGGAAGCAGAGGGGATGGGTGAATGGTGTTATAACCTGTGCTTCTGGCGGAAGTGTCATTCTGCTACTCACGGTAATGCGGAGCTTTCTAAGATGTCTTAATAAACGGACTTTTACATCCAAAAAGCCTTTTATTTCTGCTTCTATGGAATTCCTTACAATAAGTTGCATATTAAAGTGAGAACATCAGCAATTTCATGCTTGAGCTATTTAAGAACTCTTGGGTGAATGCAATCTGGGCCAGGGGATTTGGTAGCATTTAGTTTATCAATGGCTGCCAGAACTTCTTCCTTGTCTACCACTAACTTCGCTTAGTTCCTCGGATTCACTCCTAAAGCTTTGGTTCAGGTGCAGGAATTTCTCTCACCTCCTCTGCGTGAAGACAGATGGAAGAATTCATTCAGCTTTTCTGCAATCTCCCTGTCATCTTTAGCACACCCTTTGTCTCCTTTGTCATCTAATCCGGCCTACCGCCCCTTTGCTGGCTTCCTGCTTTTGATGCAAAATTTGAAGAACTGTTTGTTGCTGGATTTTTGATACCACAGCCACAAGGCTCTCATAATCCTTTTTTTTTGGCCTCCCCTTACAGCTAACTTAAGCCCTCTTTGCCACCATTGTGTTCTCCTGGTATTCTTTTATCGCTGTTGGACTTCCATTTTCTAAAAAAAACATCTTTTTCCTAATAATTTCCTCAACGTCCCTTTGTTAACCATGGTGGCTTTCTTTTTGACTGGGCGCTTTCGCCTTTCCTCTGAACCTGTGGAACACATTCCAGTGGAGCTTTTTTAAGACTCTGTGTTTTAACAACCTCCAAGCATCTTGGACATTTTTGATCCCTCTTGATTTTCCCTTTCAGCTTCCCAAGACTATCCCCCCTCATCTTTGAGAAATTTCTGAAGGCTTAATGTAATCACATTAGTAGTTGTCACTTGTTCGCATGCAGAGATACTGAATCTGGACAGCATTGTGGTCACAAGGTTCTATCGGCTCAACAACACTGACTTCCTCTCGCACTAGTCCTGGGGTCCTACAGCAGAAATTAGATCTAGATCACATCTCCCCTGGTTGCCTTGTACAAACCATCTGCTCTGCCACAATACGAAGCATATCCAGAATGTTCTCTCCTTACGACCTGAACATGCATTTTTCCAGTTTATATGGGGATAGCTAAAATCGCCCCATTACCAATGGCATATTATTTTTGTTTTTGTTGGCCTCTCTAAATTCCTTTTTTTTTTTCCACTTGCAGTCCCTCTTGGTCAGGGGACGTGGCTAATATATTCCTAATGTTAAACTATAAGCTTCACCCCTGTATTGATATCCACAGTGCTTCTGTAGAGGAATCCTCAGCTCCCCTGCATTGCCTATTTTATGTGACACTATGCTCTCTTTTGGTGAGGGCCACCCCACCCCCACACGCCCTGTCCTTCCTGTAGAGCTCCAACCTGGGATAACAGCATCCCACTGGTTCTCCTCCTCATTCCACCACATGTCTCTGTGATGCCCACTATATCAATGTCCTCCTTCTCAAAACTCTGTTCAGCTCCCCTATTTTAATGCTTCTACTATTAGCATAGAGACACTTGTATACTTGTCTCTGTCCCTAACCTGGGATTTATGTGTTTTGCCCTCAGCCTTTGTAGACACTATCACTTTATCACATTGCTATGTTCCTCACTTGTATGTGGTTGATTTAAAAAAACCTCCTTCTGTCTGCATCCCCCATGGACTCTGTATTCAAACCTAAGTCACCCTCAGTTCTGCTCTGCTTCCCCCAGGAATCAAGGCTTCTAAAAGCTGTTCTTGCCACCTTTAATGTTGAGCCAGCAGCCTGGTTCCTCTTTGGTTAAGATGAAGCCCCGGCCCCTTTGTACAGGCCTGCCTTTATCCCTAAAAAAGGTTCCCAGCTGACAAATCTGAAACCTCTGCCTTGCACCACTCTTTCTCATCCACACGATTGAGACCCTGTATCGCTTCTCCCACAGGCAGTGACAGAAAATGCCACCTTGGGGTCCTGATTTTAACCTTTTTCCTAGCAGCCCAAATTTAGTTTCCCAGAACCCTCCCGGCTATTTTCTCCTAATGCCATTGGCACTAGCTGTGGGACCCCCCACGGGAATGCTGACTCCACCCCAGCACTGCCTTAACAGCCTATCTAGACGAAGGCAAGACATCTCAAGTAACCTTCGCACCAGGTGTAAGTCACCATGCGGCCATCACTCGTCACAAACCCAACTCCCTATATTCCTGATGATCAATCACCAACAAGCAAGGAGCCCCCCACCTCCCCCCGGGAGTCCTCAAAGCAGAGGATATCTGACCACCAGTTAAGGAAGGGATCCCATTTAAGGAGCATCTTTCCCCACCTCAGACTGGGTGACCCCTCTGTCACCCAGACCCCTGACTTCTCCATGACACCCAAGAGATGTCACCTTGGGAGGTGGGACCCGGCTAGGTCCCTGAAAGTTCTGTTTTGTTGCCCCTCTCTGCCCCTCTCTTCTCCAGGTCTGCCACCTTGGCTTCAAGAGCAGAACGGACACGCTCCTGGAGTGCCAGAGCTCATTACTGCAGTGAGGGCACACCCACTTACTCTCTGGCCCAGTGGCAGAGGCTAGTCATACATGTGACACCAGTGCAAAACACCGGCAAGCCCCCATCCCCTGCTGGGTTTCCCTGCCTCATATATCAGCTTTTGTTTAGATATTTAGATATTAAACTTTTAGTCAGTGCCCTTTGAGCTATCTGTACCTACTATCCCTCAAGAAATGTCCTTATTAATTAATCTATTTATTTGCCTTTAAAAGAAAAAGAAATTGCGTCACACTAGGCGCTGCCGCTGGTTCCAGAGACTGAAACTAAAGACTGAATGACTGCCCTCAGGAGCCCCACCTTTAGCAGCCCAGGGACAAAGAGTAACTCCTGTTAACCCCTGTTAAGCCCCACCTCCAGCAGTGCTCCTAGCTCCTTTAGTATTTTAAGGAGAAAAAAAAAAAGAGATAACCCTGCAAAACCCCTAAAAAATACACACTGAAAGATGTGGCTTTATGCCTCCAAAATGGAGTCCACTGGTATCACTCTGTTCTTCCTGGCCCAGATGCCTTGTCCACTGCTGCTCCTTTCTGCTGGTTCCAGAGACTGAACTAAAGACTGTCAAGTCGCTAAGGTGCAACTGGACTCCAAGCTAACTCTTCTACAACAGGTCCTTCTCTCCAGGATGAAGAGGAGCCGTTAGTGAGCCAAACCCGAAGGGTGCTCATAAATGGCTCATCTTCATCCTGGAGAGAAGTGACTAGTTTGGTGCCACAGGGTTCCTCCCTGAGCCCAGGGCTATTCAATATTATTTTTTATCAGTGGTTTGGATGATGGAATAGAAGGCATGTTAATCAAATGTGCAGATGACACCCAATTAGGAGTGGTAGCTAATACCTGGACAAATGACCTGTCAAAATGACCTGGACAGATTAGAGACCTGGGCCAAAACTAACAATATGAACATAAGAACATAAGAACTAGCCTGCTGGATCAGACCAGAGTCCATCTAGTCCAGCTCTCTGCTACTCGCAGTGGCCCACCAGGTGGCTTTGGGAGCTCACAGGCAGGAGGTGAAAGCAATGGCCTTAAGAACATAAGAACGAGCCTGCTGGATCAGACCAGAGTCCATCTAGTCCAGCTCTCTGCTACTCGCAGTGGCCCACCAGGTGCCTTTGGGAGCTCACCTGCAGGAGGTGAAAGCAATGGCCTTAAGAACATAAGAACGAGCCTGCTGGATCAGACCAGAGTCCATCTAGTCCAGCACTCGGCTAATCGCAGTGGCCCACCAGGTGCCTTTGGGAGCTCACCTGCAGGAGGTGAAAGCAATGGCCTGCTGCTGCTGCTGCTGCTGCTGCTGCTGCTCCCGAGCACCTGCTAACGGTCTGCTAAGGCATTTGCAACCTCAGATCAAGGAGGATCAAGATTGGGAGCTATAAATCGACTTCTCCTCCATCAATCTGTCCAAGCCCCTTTTAAAGCTATCCAGGTGAGTGGCCATCACCACCTCCTGTGGCAGCATATTCCAAACACCACTCCCACGTTGCGTGAAGAAGTGTTTCCTTTTATTAGTCCTAATTCTTCCCCCCAGCATTTTCAACGGATGCCCCCTGAACTTCAACAAGGATAAATATAAGGGTGGAGTGGGACAGAAAGCACTAGGTGAGCTCTGTTTTTCTTTCTGGGGGGCTTTTCTCAAAGCCAAATCTTTTTAACAGCGTGTGTTTCTGAGGGCTTGTGACTTGTGTGCTTCTTCTTTGAGGACTTGGGAAGGCTTTTGTTTGTGTGTGGGGGTTTCCCCTTTGTTTTCTTCCTGCTGATTATCTTAAGTTTTTACAGAATATCTTTTTAATCGTCATGTTGGCTTTTTAAGTTTTCGGAACTGTCATCAAGTTTAGGTCAGTCCTTTGTCTTCGTTGTCCTCATTATTGTTTCCTTTTATCTCATAGTGTTGTTTCTATTGGTCACTTCAGGGAAAAATAAAATTATTAATAATCATCATCATCACATCGTAAACCTTTTTCTTTTTTTTCACTGTTTGTGGAACCTCTATCTGTGGGTTCTGTGGGGCAGAACTTGGAATGAGTTTGCAACAACAAATTTAAAAAACAAAATGGTTTACTTTCTTAACATATAACATCAACATTTAACATCACACTTCAAGCTCCTGTTCAGGTTTGCATTTTCAAGTCCTTATATTTACAGTCTACTGATACTGCCAAGTCCAATTCTTCCTGCAAGTGGGTTGGCTCCTGAAGACTCCAAGGGCTTGGTGAACAGGATTCAACATGATGAAGGTTTCCGGGAGAACTCTCACCCATTACAACCACAAAAAGAAACCCTGAAACAATAAACTCCAATATTTACAACATAGCAAAAACAAACAACTACCTTCCCACTAGTTCCCAACAACATTGCAGTTACCTTAACAAGGTGTTCAGGGCTGATACAAACCAAGGTCCGAGTCTGGTAGCCATGTCTCCTCCAAACTACATGAGCTCTGCAGCCTCTTGCTGCTTTGAGTCTCCACCCCTTTCTGGGTCAACCCATTCTGAGCATGGGGGTTACATTTGCACTCACATGGATGATTGTGGGAATTGAACCAGCAGTTTTGCTCCAGATGAAGAGGGATGTCCTAAACATGCTTTCCCTCCCTCTTTGCAGTATCTCAGTGGCCTTGAGAAAGCTCATCTGGAAAAATGTCTGCCCGTCTCTACAGAACCAATGGACTCCTGCTGGATTTCACATCTGGAATTGCCCTCCCCTGCCAGAGGGCCTTCCTTCCATCTTCCTTGTCCTCCTGCTTTGAAATCTTCTTGAGTCCTAGAATTGTCTCCTGAATTTGCAGCCCCTTTCCGCACACGCGAAATAATGCGTTTTCAAACCACTTTCACAACTGTTTGCAAGTGGATTTTGCCATTCCGCACAGCTTCAAAGAGCATTGAAACCAGTTTGAAAGTGCATGATTCTGCATGTGCGGAATGAGCCTGCGTGTCAGATTTCCTGCTGGTAGCTTCCTGTTTGAGCCACGGTCATTTCACAGTAGAAGGAGAGGCTGCCAAGTAGATGCATGAAAAAAAAACCCAGACAAATTCCCTTTGTTGATCTCACAGCCCTTTTCAGTTCACAACATCCTTCACAACCAAATCCCATTTCAGTGAGTGATGCCTCCGTGAGGTCGGCCACCTCAGCTGGCAGCTGCTCAACAAAACCTGCGCAGTGAACTTCATGACCAAGTTTCTTCAGGGGTTTCTCCCAAGAGGACACATGCCGTGGTTTGCCTCCAAGGGTCAGTAATAGCCTGTCAAGTGGAGAGGAGATCCACCCCTCATCAGAAATCCAGGGAAGCTAACAGGCCGAACAGAGGCAACAGAGAAGGGAACAGGAGGACAGTCAACTCTGTCAAAGTGGAAATGTCACCTGGTGAGCAGGTAGCAGCCAATGGCAACAGTCTCTGCCAGTGGGCACCAACTGGACAGGTGCCCCCCTCCCATAGAGAAAATGAGAGTCCCTGCGTGGTCCCAGTATGTTTGCATTTATTCTTTTCACTGATAAAGACAGCTGAAGAGGAAAGCAGGGAGGAGGAGGGAGGAGAGGAGGAGTTTGATTATCCCTTTCTCTCTCCTGCAGGATCAAAGGCTTACAATCTCTGCCCTTCCCCTCACAAGCCAACAAACACACCTTGGGTGGGAGGTGGGGCTGAGCAAGAGCTCCACAGAAGTGGTTTGCCACTGCCGGTCTCTGCAGAACAGCCCTGGGCCTCGTTCATGGTTGAGGCTGTGATGATGATGATGATGATGAAGATGAAGAAGAGGAAAAGGAGGAGGAGGAGGAGGAGGAGGAGGAGGAGGAGTTTGGATTTCTATCCCCCCTTTCTCTCCTGCAGGAGACTCAAAGGGGCTGACAATCTCCTTGCCCTTCCCCCCTCACAACAAACACCCTGTGAGGTAGGTGGGGCTGAGAGAGCTCCAAGAAGCTGTGACTAGCCCAAGGTCTGGGCCTCATTCGTGGTTGAGGCTGTGATGATGATGAAGAAGAAGAAGAAGAGGAAGAGGAGGAGGAGGAGTAGTTTGGATTTCTATCCCCCCTTTCTCTCCTGCAGGAGACTCAAAGGGGCTGACAATCTCCTTGCCCTTCCCCCCTCACAACAAACACCCTGTGAGGTAGGTTGAGGAAGAAGAAGAAGGAAGAAGAGGAAGAAGAAGAGGAAGAAGAAGAGGAGGAGGAGGAGGAGTTGGTTTTTATATCCCACTTTTCTCTACCTCTTAAGGATGGTTTTATTATCGATTAATACTGTTTTAATGATGGTCGTAAATTGCCATGAGCCTCCAGGGAAGGGGATGAAGAAACTGAAGAAGTAAGTACATGAATCAATAACTAAATAAGGAGGCACAAAGTGGCTTACAGTCACCTTCCTTTCCTCTCCCCTCCACACACACCTTGCGAGGCAGGTGGGACTGAGAGAGTTCGGAGAGAACTGTGTGACTGGTCCAAGGCTACCCAGTAGCTTTATGTGGGAGGTGGGGTGTGTGGAGGGAAGGGACTTCAGCAGGGGATGAAGCCATTGAATTCACCCTGCATTCTCCAGCGGAGCTGGTCGCTGTCATCTGGAGATCAGCTGCACTTCTGGGAGATCTCCAGGCCCCGCCTGGATGTTGGCAGCCCTAGCCACAGCTCTGCCAGTCAGCAACAGGCCCAGACCCCCTGCCCCAGCCTCTACCCCAGACAGCATCCTGCATTCCCACTAATCCACTCTCATCTTGTCCAAAGACCAACGTAATGAAGTTTTCCCAGCAGGCCGATGGCCTCCGCTCTCGGCCCCACACGTGACAAGCCAGGATGGAGACTCCTGTCTCAGCAAATAACTTGCAAAAGGGGGCTGTGGGGCATTTTAGGAGCGCCCGGAGGCCGTCACGCGGACGACAGGAAACTTTGCTGTTAATGAAACTCTTTTGACGGGAGGGTCCGACTGACCTGGTCGGGCCACCGCAGCTCACCTCCAGCGCAGACGCCGCCGTAGTGGCCTGCTGGAGTAATCCTCTTAAGGGAAGGGTCTCAGAAAAGATTTCCAGCGACTTTGTGCAAGTTTCACTTCCCAGATCTGAAAAGGCTACCCAGGGTGCACCAGGAGGCCACGTCATTTGGGGTTGTGCTAATTGGCAGGGGCGTAATGCCCATTGGGCAAGGTGGGCAGCTGCCCAGGGCATCACCTTGTGGGGGGCACCCAAAATGCAGGGTTTGTTTTGGGGTATTTTTAGTGGTTTTCCGTTTTTGGCCTGCAGGGGGTGCATTTTTAGGCTAGCGGCACCATAATTTCAGCGTATCATCAGGAGGCTGTCCTACAGCCCCCTGAGGGAAGTTTGGTTCAAGGAGTCCAAAGTTATGGGTTCCCCAAGGTGGTGTTCTATCCCCCATTGTTTCCAATGGGAGCTAATAGGAGATGAGGGCTATACCTTTGAGGGTCCATAACTTTGGCCCCCCTGAACCAAACTGCACCAAACCAATATCATTAGGGCAGTCTCCCTATCCGCCGTTCATCCCCAAGTTTTGAGACTGTGCCTTCAGAAATGTGCCCCCCCTGCAGCCTGCAACCCCCATTGACAGCAACGCAGAAAACTCAATGCAGAACAAAGATTCTTGGGCAAATTTCTGGGATGTTCCTGCAGGGGGTGCATTTTTGGACGTATCAGCACCAAAATTTCAGGGTATCATCTGGAGACTGTCTTGATGGCACCCTCCACATTTGGTTCAGGAGTCCAAAGTTGTGGACCCTCAAAGGGGGTGCCCCCATCCCCCATTCTTTCCAATGGGAGCTAAGGAGATGGGGGCTACCCTTTTGGGGGTCCATAACTTTGTCCCCACTGACCCAAACTACACCAAACATGGGGGTAGCATAAGGACAGTCTCCTGATGTTACGCTGAAATTTTGGTGGTGATATGTCTAAAAATGCACCCCCTGCAGGCACCAATGACCTGGTGCAAAAACATTTTTGGGTTGTGGTGGGGTGTTTGGTTCTTCAGGTCTGGGTGTGTTTGACTTCTTCTGGGAATATCTCCATCCATCGCTTCCAAGTAGGATTCCCAACCTTCAGAAAGTTATTGGTTTAGTCTGGTAAGAACATAAGAACATAAGAACAAGCCAGCTGGATCAGACCAGAGTCCATCTAGTCCAGCTCTCTGCTACTCGCAGTGGCCCACCAGGTGCCTTTGGGAGCTCACATGCAGGATTGGTATTCCAAACCCCAATCACACGTTGCGTGAAGAAGTGTTTCCTTTTATTAGTCCTAATTCTTCCCCCCAGCATTTTCAATGGATGCCCCCTGGTTCTAGTATTGTGAGAAAGAGATAAAAATTTTCTACCCCATGCATAATTGTATAGACGTCAATCATATCCCCCCTCAGCCGCCTCCTCTCCAAACTAAAGAGCCCCAAACGCTGCAGCCTCTCCTCATAAGGAAGGGGCTCCAGTCCCTCAATCATCCTCGTTGCCCCTCTCTGCACTTTTTCTGTCTCTTCGATATCCTTTTTGAGATGTGGCGACCAGAACTGGACACAGGACTCCAAGTGCGGTCGCACCACGGCTTTATATAAGGGCATGACAATCCTTGCAGTTTTATTATCAATTCCTTTTCTAATGATCGCCAGGATAGATGTACTGGCTGAGAGCAGGTGGACTCTAAAATTTAGGATCATCCCAAGAAGGTACATCAAGATGATGGGAAATATGAACCCATCGGCAGGTTACAGCGAGGTATTGTTTGGCCAGGTGAAGAAACTCCGGAGAGCCCCTCCCTGTTTATTATTCTGATGATTAAATCCCAACTGAGGTCTTAGGAAGTTTTAAGGCAGATTTAATTTAAAAGAGCGTTGGATGCCCATTTGCAAAGTGGACTCTGAGGTCAATTCACACAACTGGGGCAGTTTCTTTCTGTAAGCTGTCTGGTATTTCGTTGCTGTACTTCCGTTAACGCTGCCGTAGGAAGAAAGAGCCGGGCTTACTTGACCTGATAAGGGCTGCAAGCAGTGGTGGGATCCAAAATTTTTAGTAACAGGTTCCCATGGTGGTGGGATTCAAACAGTGACATAGCACCAATGGGGCGGGCGGGGCACGAAGGGGGCGTGGCCGGGCATTCCGGGGGCGGGGCATTAATAATTTCTCTGTTACTGTAAAAAACTCTTACTGTAAAAAAAAAGTTCCTAATTTCCAGCTGGTATCTTTCTGTCCATAATTTAAACTCATCATAGCAAGTCCTATCATCTGCTGCCAACAGAAACAACTACTTCTCCTCTCATTGACTGCCTGTCAAATACTTAATTCTTTCAAATACTTAATTTTGTTTCTAGAAATCAAAAGAAGGAGACTTTCCTTAAACAAGGAACTTTCCCATCTTTCTAAAACATGTTTTTAAAACAGCCCAACAGGGAGAATGATCCCGTTTTCCACCTTCACTAACCAGCCACATAGGAAACAACAGGACTTGATGATGTTTGGACCTAATGGGATTTCTAACGGAAAAGCAGACCCAATTAGTAACCAACTCTCGGCACACACAAATAATTAGTAACCCACTCTCGGGACCTGGTGAGAACCTGCTGGATCCCACCTCTGGTGCAAGGATCTCCTTCTTTGGAGGTTTTAAAACAGAGGCTGAATGAACATACGTTGGGAGTGCTTTCATTGTGTGTTTCTACATTGCAGGGGGTTGGACTGGATGGCCCTTGGGGGTCTCTTCCAACTCGATGATTCTATGATTCGGTGTTCTCCCTACTGAGAGAGCCAGTGCGGTGTGGTGGTTATGAACAGGTGGACTCTAATCTGGAGAACCGGGTTTGATTCCCCACTCCTCCACATGAGTGGCTGATCTAGTGAACTGGATTTGTTTCCCTGCTCCTAAACATGAAGCCTGCTGGGTGATCTTGGGCTAGTCCCGGTTCTCTCTGAACTCTCTCAGCCCCACCTACCTCACAAGGTGTCTGTTGTGGGGAGAAGAAGGAAGAAAAGGAGAAGGAAAAGGTGGGGTGTAGATCCAGCCCCTCCTTCTACTACTCTGTGTCTCTGCCTCAGTCTGGAAGAAGCAATTGGTAACATAGTCAAGGATGGCAGTATGTAAATTCAGCTGAATCTGCTGGAATAAGAAGAGGAAGAGGAGGAAAAGGGGGCTCGTTGGAAACAAAAAGAAAAGAAAAAAGAACATTTGCACTGGATCACCAGTCCTAATTAACTTTATTCACGTACTTCATACAGTGAAATCACACTCAGATATTTTTTTTAGCAAGCCTTTATTGGCATAGACAACAGTACAACAATAATAAAAAACGGATTAAAAAGCATATACAAATCGGGAAATAAATGTTAAGTCGAAGGAAATCTACTGGCATTTAGTAATTTCCAGGAGAAAGCCTGCCACTATCATACAGAGAGAAGGATCAGGATTGTCCAACAAGTAGTGTAATCTAATTAAATCGGGGAGATGGGGAGATGTAAAGGAGTAAGATTCACATACTTGGATCTGATTTCCTTGAATCTGAGACAGTGAAGTAATTGCGGCCAGAGACTCCAAACTGAGCCATTGTTACATGTACAATCTTTTAGCCTTTTCTTGCTTATAGAATCTGCCATGTAACAAGGCAGAAGGCATAACATTAAACCTGGCGAGCATTATGGCTCTCCTTTGAACAGGGTTTATTAAGCAATACAGGTAGTGTGTTCAAATGGGAGAGAAAAATACAGGGGGGAGCATGTTTTCTTGGCTGCGGTGATTAGGGTAGAGAACTCTCTATCCAATAGTTGACCTTTTAATTTTCTATACGCTTCTGAATAGGACAAAGGGCAAAGTGAATCCACTGACAGTCCAATAGAGGCCATTTTTTCTTCAATTATGGAAAACCAGGGGCATACTCAGATATGCTGCTGGCAGAGCAAACCTTCAATAAAAGGCCGGCTGAGCGGGGAATCTCCTCAGCAGCATAAAATGGCAGACACAACTTTGAAAATGCGACTGACACGCTTCAGCCAGGTGACAGGTGGGGAAAGGAAAAAGAACCATTTTGGCCTGAAACACTCTATTTTCCCATGCTGTGCAGAAGCAAAAAAAAAAAGAGATGCCAAAACAGTTCTTTTCAAAACGTCTGCAGTTTGTTGTGGGGGCAGAGGCTGTTTGGTTAGGCACCCCCGGCTCTTCTTTATGGAGCTACAGGATTCCCAAGGGGCAGGCCGTGCCCGTGGGAGCTTTTTCAAGCCTGGTGCTGGAAATTCCCACCAAATCACAACTGACCCGTGGCAAGCCCAGAGGGTTTTCAGACAAGAGATGTACAGAGATGCTTGGCCCTTGCTTGCTTGCACTTGGCAGCCGTGGGCTTCCTCGGTGGTCTCTTGTCCAAACACTGACCAGGGTCAGCCCAGCCCCGGATCTAATAATTGGGTGCCGTCAGCGCATAGCCACATTGTGCCCATGTAACGATGGCTCAGTTGAATCTCTGGCCCACCAATCACTTCACTGTCTCAGATTCAAGGAAATCAGATCCAAGTATGTGAATCTTACTCCTTTACATTTACCCGATCTCCCCGATTTGATTAGATTACACTACATGTTGGACAACCCTGATCCTTCTCTCTGTATGATAGAGGCAGACTTTCTCCTGGAAATTACCAAACGCCAGTAGATTTCCTTCGACCTAACATTTATTCCCTGTATTGTATATGCTTTTTAATCCGTTTTTTATTATTGTTGTACTGCCGTCTATGCCAATAAAGGCTTGCTTCTTCATAGCCACATTATATCAAGCCTGCAGGGTTTTCAAGGCAAACAGAAGCGATTTGCTCCCGCCCTGCCTCTGCGTAGCAACGCGGGGCTTCCTTGGTGGTCCCCCATCCGAGTACCCACCAGGCCTGACCCTGCTTCGCTTCAGAGGTCTGACAAGAGCAGGTTAGCTTGAACGGCACAGGTCAAAGCACTTCTCAGGCCGAGCCTTGGCTGCACCCTAAGAGACGCTGGCAAGACGTTCCCTTCCGAATGAAAAGCCGTGCTGCGGGCGCCCCCTTTGCCGGGTCCCCTCCGCCTAATCCCCAGCCAGCATTTTGACTTCCAGCCGTTCCCATTTGCCCAAAGCGGAGATTGTCCAGCTTCTCTGTTGAATCGGTTTCTTCTGGATGAAGAGAACCAGACCCGTGAATGGGAGCGCCGCTTTGAAATGTCTCTCCTGGTTTCTGGCGCTGTCTCAAAGGGAGTGCGCCTCAGCTTTGCGTGGCCGGGTTGTGTGTGGGGTGCAGGGGAGGGTCTCCTTCTTGGGACTCTGCATCGCTCTGCTTGACAGGGGAGTTCCTGGTCCTGCTTCAGACGCACTGAGACCCATTCAGAGGTGGGATCCAGCAGGTTCTCACAGGTTCCCGAGAGTAGGTGACTAATTATTTGTGTGTGCCGAGAGGGGGTTACTAATGGGTGATTTTGCCACGTGATTTTTGCCTTCGTTACGCCCCTCCTCTCAGCAGTAGCGCGCAGAACTTGAAGCAGTCTAGCAGGAGGTGCACCGACGTGCGTGGCAGGCTGTGCCTGCGTGCATTCGTTTCCCGCCCAAGGACCGGTGCAGCGGCTGCGTCCTTGCCACAGCCCCGCCTAGGAATGCCCCGCCCCTGGAATGCCCGGCCACGCCCCCGTCGTGCCCCGCCCAGCCCCATTGGCGCTACATCACAGTTTGAATCCCACCCCCATGGGAACCAGTTACTAAAATTTTTGTATCCCACCACTGCACCCCTTCATCGTGATCCTCCTTATCTCCCTCTGTCAGGTGGGACAAAAGGGCAGGGGCCCTCTGAACGGCCCTTAGCAAGCGCTGGAACATTCGGCAGCGGAACAGGCCAGGCGCTGGGCCCCTCAGTCACTGGCGCTGAGCAGAAAGGCTGTTCGTTATGGGTGCCCCGTCCAAACCGGCTTGTTTTTTGGTGTCAAGATTTCAGACAAGGCCCAGCCAAGCCTGGCAGTGGCTACACAGTGAAAGCGGTCCTCGGATAGAAGGGGTGGGTGGAAGAAACACTTCTTCACGCAACGTGTGATTGGTGTTTGGAATATGCTGCCACAGGAGGTGGTGATGGCCACTCACCTGGATAGCTTTAAAAGGGGCTTGGACAGATTTATGGAGGAGAAGTCGATCTATGGCTCCCAATCTTGATCCTCCTTGATCTCAGATTGCAAATGCCTGAGCAGACCAGGTGCTCAGGAGGAGCAGCAGCAGAAGGCCATTGCTTTCACCTCCTGCACGTGAGCTCCCAAAGGCACCTGGTGGGCCACTGCGAGTAGCAGAGAGCTGGACTTGATGGACTCTGGTCTGATCCAGCTGGCTTGTTCTTATGTTCTTAAGGCCACTGCTTTCACCTCCTGCCTGTGAGCTCCCAAAGGCACCTGGTGGGTCACTGCGAGTAGCAGAGAGCTGGACTAGATGGACTCTGGTCTGATCCAGCTGGCTAGTTCTTATGTTCTCATGTTCTTAACAGCCACCCTGTGCCAGGACTTATTTGTCCACAGGTCTGCTTTGAATAGTGAGGAGAAGAAGAGAATGGGAAGGTGGCGGGGGCACCTCCGCCGAGAAATGTCCCTCTCTGTGTTCGCTGGGCCTGGAGGGGGGCCAAGCCCCCGGGGGCAGCTCTTGCTTGAGCAGGGAGGAAGGAGACAGGAATGATGATGAGGAACGGCAAGCGAAGGCCCCTGGAACCGCAGAGATGGACGTGGCAGGGGAGGAAAGAAAGTGGCCGGCCCATTGTCCGGAGCCCATTCAGCCGCAGACAGGCCTCTGCCACTGCCAAGCCGAAGAGGCAGTCAGGATAAGGCTGCCGCCGAGACCCCTGGAGCCGTGCCTCGGTGCAGGGGGCTCGGCCGCCCCTTCGCAGCCCCCCGAGCTCTGCTCTCGGATCAGGAGGAGGAAGGGAAGGGAGCCCCTTTTGCCGTTCACTTCGGGGGACTGCCTCTCAGTCCACACAGTCGGAAACTGGGGTGCTCTATTTGCACAGGGTTCCTGCACTGGAAATGCGTCTGTGTGCATCCCAAGTGCGTCCCCTCTGGGCGCCGCCTCTCCTGCCTCCGGCTCCTTCCTCTGAATCTCTTCTCCTTTCCTAATGTTCTACTCTTAAAAGAGTTGTTTGCTTGAAGTTGAAAAGTGCCTTGAATTTATAAACAGAAGAAGCGGAGGAAGAGGAGGAGGAGGAGGGAAGCCACCGGAGTGGTCTCAGAGGGACAGAATTCCGGAGAGGTTGGGCCCTTCCAAAGGTCCAGAGTCTCTTCTGCATGGCTGGAGGATTCTGGGATCTGTTAAGTCCAAGTCTCCCAATAGGTTGTGTGTGGTTGTGTGCTCTCCAGTCACTTCCTGACTTAATGGGCAGTGGTGGGATCCAAAAATGTTAGTAACAGGTTCCCATGGTGGTGGGATTCAAACAGTGGCGTAGCGCCCATGGGAACACTGACAGGGGTGGGGCATTCCTAGGTGGGACTGTAGCAAGGACGCAGCCTTGTATGCATGATCGCTTGGGCGGGGAAACGAATGCACGCAGGCGCAGGCTGCCACGCACGCCGGTGCACCTGCTGCTAGACTGCTTCAAGTTCTGTGCGCTACTGCTGAGAGGAGGGGCGTAACGAAGGCAAAAATCACGTGGCAAAATCACCCATTAGTAACCACCTCTCGGCACACACAAATAGTTAGTAACGTACTCTCGGGAACCTGTGAGAACCTGCTGGATCCCACCTCTGCTTACGGGGACCTTCCGGATGAATTACGACCTTGCGGATGAATTACAAGGCTTCACTTGATCTGGAACCCACCGACTTGTCTTTTCAGCCATCTTCGTCATGCATCAAATTCCTCCTCCCACACCACATTTCTAAGGAATCCGTTTTCTTCCGGTCATCTTTCCTTTCCCACCCATCTGTGGCCTCCACATACTTGAACAGTCTTGTCCTTTAATCTCTTGTTTGATCATATATAGTTTAAGGATTAGGGACGTTTAAAAAAGTTAAATGCAAAACAAAAGCAAATGCTTTTTGTATCATGCAGTGTACCCCAAATAATGTTTACTGGCCCTCCTTTTTGTTTATTTTGCATGTATTGTTTATTGTTTATGTATTTTCAATTGAATTAATTTATCATTTTAACTAATGTAATTGTTTGAATGTTTTCTATGTTCACTTCCTCGTGAATCTGGTTGGTTGGAATGACAGTCAGTCAAGAATCAAGGAGGAGGAGGAGGGAAGCCACCGGAGTGGTCTCAGAGGGACAGAATTCCGGAGAGGTTGGGCCCTTCCAAAGGTCCAGAGTCTCTTCTGCATGGCTGGAGGATTCTGGGATATGACAGTCATTAAGTGTTGTACCTTATGATTCTTGACAAATGTATTTTTCTTTTATGTACACTGAGAGCATATGCACCGGAGACAAATTCCTTGTGTGTCCAATCACACTTGGCCAATAAAGATTCTATTCTATTCTATTCTATTCAATCAATCTATCTATTGTTGAAGGCTTTCACAGCCGGATTCAACTGGTTCTGGTGGGTTTTCCAGGCTGTGTGGCCGTGGTCTGGTGGATCTTGTTCCGAACGTTTCACCTGCATCTGTGGCTGGCATCTTCAGAGACTTTATCACAGAGGGAAGTCTGAGACATGGACAATATATACCCCAAACATTCCCTTCTCTCTGGACACAGTGTGCAACAGACTTTTCTCTGTGAGACACCTCTGGAGATGCCAGCCACAGATGCAGGTGAAACGTTAGGAACAAGATCCACCAAACCACGGCCACACAGCCCAGAAAACCCACCAGAACCAATCGATCGATTGATCGATCGATTCAAAAAGCCAGTCTCTCTTCCAGAAGAAACTGGTCATGTGTAGAAGAGATTTGGCCCTGCCTGCCTCATCCCAAGTCTGCAACCCACCTTCTCAGCAGTTTGAATGTTGGTTTTTTCTTTACAAAAACGAACAAATGTTTATGTACATAAATATCCAGGTAATGCTTTAATGTATTTTTTTTGAGAAATGGAAGAAAGGTAAGATTTAAAACTGAATCATGAATTTGAATCATAGAATTATGAATATCTCTTCAGTGCATTTTGAACAGGGGGTGGCAGAAATCAAGTTCATACCAGAAGTCAAAAAGTGTCGGGAGTCTCATTTCTAGAAAGGTTTGTCTGTATCCTCCCGTGGTGCTCTCACAGTGCCCCCGTGTGGACGCACATTCTTGTTTAGCCAGTTCCGTTCTGTTGACTATAGCACAGTGGTGGCGAACCCATGGCACGGGTGCCAGAGGTGGCACTCAGAGCCCTCTCTGTGGGCACGCACAAACAGAGCCCCCCCCCCACACACACACACATATCTAGGCTGGCCTGGGCCGCTGGGGTCGATTATTAGCATTAAACCGGAGACCTAGTTTTGGGAAAGCAGTGTAGGTAACCCTATCAAGTGCTGTTAAACCCCACTGATTTTCATGCAAAGAGCTAAAGCGCGATCCTTTACCTGGGAGTAAGCTCAGTTGCTGGCACTGGGGCTTGCTTCTGAGTAAACCCTCCTAGGGTCGTGTTTCACCCGTTGGAAGAGTTGCACGGTTGCTTCAAAGCAAAGCCACCGACTACCACCAAGCTTACTCCCAAGTAACACACGCCTCAGAGCCAACTGTTTTTTCTAAACTTAAACCTCAGTGTTCAGGTTAAATTGCCAGCCCTTTGCGATAAATAAATGGGTTTTGGGTTGCAATTTGGGCACTTGGTCTCAAAAAGGTTCACCATTACATGCTATAGCAGATGGCGGAGCATCGCGGCTAAGAGACTGATTGCGGTAGTCCCTGGGTCAAAAAGCCCCTCTTCCACAAACTTACCAGGACGCCTTCGGCAACCCCCCACACTGTGGGGACTGTAATACTGGTCTACTTTACAGGATCATCGTGTGGATTACAGTAATGACATAATGTACATGAAGTGCTTTGAATGCTCAAACTTAACGCGATTATTATTGATTGGGGTCTTAAGATGGCCGCTGTCTTTTCCACTAGAGGAGGGTTGTTTTTTCTTTTGGGGTATTAAATTAGCCTGGCGAAAAAGTAGCCCCAGCTGCGTGGCTGCTCCTGCAAGGAGCGATTGATGTTCTTTTCATGCTGCCGGCTTGTCAGGGGCTCTACTTTTTGCAAGCCCCTCTCCGCAAAAGTTCACACCACAGTCAAGCTATTTATCTCTGAGGTGGGCCGGGGTGGGGGTGGAGGGGGGGCATCCATTGAAAATGCTGGGGGGAAGAATTAGGACTAATCAAAGGAAACACTTCTTCATGCAACATGTGATTGGTGTTTGGAATATGCTGCCAAAGGAGGTGGTGATGGCCACTCACCGGGATAGCTTTAAAAAGGGCTTGGACAGATTTATGGAAGAGGAGAAGTCGATCTATGGCTACCAATCTTGATCCTCCTTGATCTGAGGCCCCTTCCGCACATGCAAAATAATGCGTTTTCAAACCACTTTCACAATTGTTTGCAAGTGGATTTTGCTATTCCACACAGCATCAAAGGGCACTGAAAGCAGTTTGAAAGTGCATTATTCTGCATGTGCGGAATGAGCCTGAGATTGCAAATGACTCAGCAGACCAGGTGCTCAGTAGCAGCAGCAGCAGCAGCAGAAGGCCATTGCTTTCACCTCCTGCAGGTGAGCTCCCAAAGGCACCTGGTGGGCCACTGCGAGTAGCAGAGTGCTGGACTAGATGGACTCTGGTCTGATCCAGCAGGCTAGTTCTTATGTTCTTATGTTTTACGTTTGCTGCAGCTGCCACTGTGGAATTTGCTGCCCCAGAAGGAATTAGTACAGGGCTGCCCCCCCCCCCCGCCCCCCAAAAGCTGTAATTTCTCCTTGCCTGCCACTAGGTGGCAAAGGACAAGTGAGTTTTGTTTTTAGTGCCCATCTTAAACTTGTTGGAATATGTCCGGTGTACAAAAAAGGAGAGAGAGAAGAAGACCCTTCAGGGGGCTGATCAGTGAGAGCGGACAGTGAGGTTAGCACCTTCTCTGGAGAACGAGGTTTGTATCCACGCTCTGCCGCTCGAGCTGTGGAGGCTTATCTGGTGAACCAGATTAGCCTGTGCAGTTCAACACATGCCAGCTAGGTGACCTTGGGCTAGTCACAGTTCTTCGGAGCTCTCTCAGCCCCACCCACCTCACAGGCAGTGGTGGGATTCAGCCGGTTCACACCACTTTGGCAGAACCGGTTGTTAAAATGGTGCTTGTAAACAACCGGTTGTTAAATTATTTGAATCCCACCACTGCTCACAGGGGGTTTGTTGGGGGGGTGGGGGGATTGTCAGCCCCTTTGAGTCTCCTTACAGGAGAAAAGGGGGATATAAATTCAAACTCTTCTTCTTTTCTAAGTATTACTCCTTGGCCATTTGCAGACTCACTGCTTTTAGCTGGCAGTTTGCATTGCAGTGGGATTTTCCCGTAGTTTTCGGTTCAAAACTACGGGCCAGGGCCTTTAC
This sequence comes from Sphaerodactylus townsendi, assembly GCF_021028975.2. Lineage (NCBI taxonomy): Eukaryota > Metazoa > Chordata > Lepidosauria > Squamata > Sphaerodactylidae > Sphaerodactylus > Sphaerodactylus townsendi. Next base: position 112,811,949 of record NC_059432.1, on the reverse strand, counting down.
AGCTCTGGCCCCTGCCTGGTGGAACACCTTACCACCAACTATCCGGGCCCTGCGGGATCTTGGAGAGTTCCGCAGGGCCTGTAAGACCGAATTGTTCCACCGGGCTTTTGGGGGGGGGCCGGCCGCTGATATGCGCCCCTTTCCCTCTTTCCCCTCCCCTTTACACTCTGGGCCCCTTAATACTTATGGGGGCCCTCCGCTCTCTTATCTTGTTTCTTCCCAGGGTGGGTTTATGAAGTTTTATGCTGGATGCCAATGTAATTTTGTTAATTGCTGTTTTAATGGGGTTTTAATGTAATTGTTTTATTGTGTTGTTCACCGCCCAGAGCCCTTCGGGGGAGGGGCGGTATACAAAATCAATTATAAAATAAATAAATAAATAAATAAATAAATAAATAAATAAATAAAAGGGCAGTCCTCTCCTGTAGGTGTCCCCAGTCAGTCACCCTCCAAAGCTACCTGTTGGTCCAGGGGAGCCACATCTGGAGATCAGTTATAATTCTGGGAGAACCTAGAGCAGTGGTGGCGAACCTTTGGCACTCCAGATGTTATGGACTACAATTCCCATCAGCCCCTGCCAGCATGGCCAATTGGCTGTGCTGGCAGGGGCTGATGGGAATTGCAGTCCATAACATATGGAGTGCCAAAGGTTCGCCACCACGGACCTAGAGGCTGGGCTGCACCTGCATAGTCTCAGTCGGTTTAGAGAGGGTCAAGCTGACCTTTCCAGACCCGTTTGAAGGTCTCCTCGGAAGGGCCATGGATCTTCTTTGTGGGATGTCCTGCCCCAGCTTTATTAGGAAAGGCGGTGAGGCTTTGAAGCAGCACAGCGGAGGGTGGCAAAGGGAGAGCTGCAGAAATGTAAACCCCAGTAAGATCTGGCTTGCTGAGCCAGTCCGAGTCCCTGTTTCACCGGGTGTGTCTGTTGTGGGGAGAGGAGAGGAAAGAGTTTGTAACCTGCACTGAGACTCCTTGTGGTTGAGAAAAGCAGGCTAGAGATCCAAACTTAAACATTTAACTTAGGTGGATTCCGCACATCCTCTGCATAATGAGTTGCAGTCATTATAAAGGAACCCATTTTCCTGTCCGCGTGTGTGGCTCTCACCAGGCAGCGATCGGAGCCCATGGAAACAATCCAGGTTGATTTTATGCAGTGGTGAAGGGAGGGGGACCTGCACACGGGGCATGAACTGCCCTCCCCACCCCCAAAACGCCCCTCCCCTCTGCCTCCCCACATGACTGCAATGGCGGTGCCCAGGTCAAGCTGCCCCAGATGTCCCATAGCATCTACGCCCCTGCTTTTATGCCTTTGTAACCCCCATGCTCAGAATGGGTTGACCCAGAAAGGGGTGGAGACTCAAAGCAGCAGAAGGCTGCAGAGCTCATGTAGTTTGGAGGAGACGAGGCTAACAGACTCGGACCTTGGTTGTATAAGCCCTTAACACCTTGTTAAGGTAACTGCAATGTTGTTGGGAACTACTGGGAAGGGAGATGTTTGGTTTTGCTATGTTGTAAATGTTGGAGTTTATTGTTTCAGGGTTTCTTTTTGTGGTTGTAATGGGTGAGAGTTCTCCCAGAAACCTTCATCATGTTGAATCCTGTTCAGCAAGCCCTTGGAGTCTTCAGGAGCCAACCCACTTGCAAGGAAGAATTGGACTTGGCAGTATCAGAAGACTGCAATTAGAAGGACTTGAAATGTGATGTTAAATGTTGATGTTTGATGTTCTATGTTAAGAAAGTAAACCATTTTGTTTTTTTAAAATTTGTTGTTGCAAACTCATTCAAGTTCTGCCCCACAGAACCCACAGAGAGAGGTTACACCTTCACACAGAAACACTTCTCTTTTAAAAAAATAATAATTCTGCAACACATGTGTAGCAAGCATGCAGAAATGTACCCCCACAGGCATGCCGGTTGTCCTGTGATATGATTGGCCGCACCTGCATAGTTGCACATGTGCAACACACAAAAGAAAAGCGAAAGGGACTCCCTGCAACGGCTGGGCAATAATGAAGAAGAAGAAGAAGAAGAAGAAGAAGAAGAAGAAGAAGAAGAAGAAGAAGAAGAAGAAGAAGAAGGAGGAGGAGGAGGAGGAGGAGGAGGAGGAGGAGGAGGAGGAGGAGGAGGAGGAGGAGGAGTTTGAAGACCCATGTTTGAAGACCCATGCTCTAGAAGAAGAAGAAGAAGAGTTTGGATTTATATCCCCCCTTTCTCTCCTGCAGGAGACTCAAAGGGGCTGACAATCTCCTTGCCCTTCCCCCCTCACCACAAACACCCTGTGAGGTAGGTGGGGCTGAGAGAGCTCCGAGAAGCTGTGACTCGCCCAAGGTCACCCAGCTGGCGTGTGTGGGGGGGCCCAGGCTAATCTGAATCCCCCAGAGAGAAGCCTCCCACAGCTCGAGGCAGCAGCAGAGCTGGGAATCAACCCAGTTCCCACTCCCAGATTAAGACTACATGCAGGCTCTTCACCTCCCTACATGCCACTGCTGCTGTGCGTGTCGCTGCAGATCGGTCCTACTCACTGCCCCAGGGAGGAGACGTGCTCGGGAGACGTGTGAAATGGCAGCCGCTCAGATAACCTGCCCACACCCTGCTGGGCAATCCGCACAGGATGGAAGGCGGGCAGATTCTCCCTGACATAGTGCACAGCACAGAATTTGATAGTGGAAGGTGGGGGAAAATAAAGCACCTCGTTCCTGTTGTCTTCGTGCAGGAGCTCCTCCAACCCAGGACTGTGCAAAAGGATCGCTGGTCTAATGATCTTCGAACATCCCGGGTTGAGGAGAATAAAACGGGCCCAACTCGTGTTGGGAATGAGACCTGTGTGAAGTTACCCCACCGCACCCCCCAATGGTTTATATCACGTCCCACACCAGTTAGTCTATTTGGCCTGTGCGGAATCCACCTTGGAATGCTTTTGAGTCAGGAATTGGCTTGGTGAGCAACCTGCAACTCAGCAGTCAAGAGAGGGTCTTGACCAGAGGTGGGATCCGGCAGGTTCTCACAGGTTCCCAAGAGTAGGTTACTCATTATTTATGTGTGCCGAGAGGGGGTTACTAATGGGTGATTTTGCCACGTGATTTTTGCCTTAGTGACGCCCCTCCTCTCAGCAGTAGCGCGCAGAACTTGGAGCAGTCTAGCAGGAGGTGCACCCGCGTGCGTGGCAGCCTGTGCCTGCGTGCATTTGTTTCCCACCCAAGGACCGGCGCAGCGGCTGCCTCCTTGCCACAGCCCCACCCAGGAATGCCCTGCCCCGGAATGCCCGGCCACGCCCCTGTCGTGCCCCGCCCAGCCCCATTGGCACTACGCCACTGTTTGAATCCCACCACCATGGGAACCTGTTACTAAAATTTTTGGATCCCACCACTGGTCTTGACCCACAAAAATGAAACCTGAAGGCCAACTCAACCTGGTCCCTTCTGAAGGGGGAGCTGCGCTTACTGTCTCTCCCTGCAAAAGGGGCATCGAAGGCCGGCGTGCCCTGCTGTCTCTTTCTGAGATTCCAAATCTTCTCAGTTTTCCAGTACCCAGAAAAGCTGTCCTTTCCCCAGCCGGCATTCAAAGGCAGCTGAATTCTTGCCTTCCAGATACTTCGTTTGGGTTGGGTGATTTTTAGGCTTTCTGTCCTGCCACCCATCTGTCCATCTGTCCATCTGTCCAGATTGTGGTCTGCAACCTGAGGCTCTCCAGATGTTCATGGACTACAATCCCTATGCTGGCTGGGGCTGATGGGAATTGTAGTCCATGAACATCTGGAGAGCCTCAGGTTGCAGGCCCCTGGTCCAGAAGCTCCTGCTGTTTTATGCTGCTGTTTTGAAATATCGTGTGGGCAGTGGCGTACCTTGGCAAACTGGAGCAAAACCTGAGTTTGATGCCCCCCCCCCCAACAACAACAATAACCTTTATTAGGCATTGAAAGCAAGCAAGCAAGCATTGGCAGGAAGGGGGTGGATTTAAAAGGAGAATCTGGGGAAATTTAGGGCATGCCTGCTGTCAGGGGTGCAATTATTAAGACAGCAGCACCAAAATTTCTTCATGAGCCCCTACTGATGATACCACCCAGGTTTGGTGAAGTTTGGTTCAGGGGGTCCAAAGTTATGGACCCTCAAAGGTGTAGCCCCCATCTCCTATTAGCTCCCATTGGAAAGAATGGGGGATGGGGACACTCCCTATGGGAATCCATAACTTTGGACTCCCTAAACCAAACCTCACCAAACCTGGGTGATGTCATTAGGATAGTCTCCTGAAACATTCCTGAAATTTTGGTGCTGCTAGCGGCTAGCCTAAAAACTGCCCCCTCTGCAGGCCAAAAACAGAAAAAACACTGAAAATTCAAAAAATCCCACCTGCATTTTTGGCGCCCCCCACAAGGTGGCGCCCTGGGCAACTGCCCACTTTGCCCAATGGAAGGAACGCCTCTGCGTGTGGGTGCTTTAGCATGCTGCATTTATCTGCATTGATTGCCTCCTGTTTTTAGTGATCATTTCACATGTATGGGGGTGCGCCCTTTCGGCCCGTGCCCCCCCTTCTGGGGAACAACAGAACTGCCTCAGAAAACGAAGAGGTGAAACCCTGAGTGCTGTCAAACAGAAGGTTTCATACCTTCATCAGTAAATGGCAAAAAAAAAAAACATTTGTAGTTTTGGACTTAACCATGCCTAGGGACTTCACCCTGCACAATGAGTTGTACACTCTGCCAACTGAGTGTACAAAACCTAGAAACTGTTGGAAGTGAAGGACTTTTGTTACGCTGTTTCCTGCCTCAACCTACAGAGGGGGTTTTTACTAGAGAGCTAGTGGCTAGATCGGGACCTAGGGATTTGACACCTTTACTCTATCATGCTGGTTCTATCCCTTTGATGTTAGACTGATACTCTCAGGGACTTCCTTCCTTCCGGCTTCTTCCTTGACCCCTTCTCACCCACTTCTTCCTGCCATGCCTAGAGAGAGGATGGATGCTCCTCGCATCCATCTCCATCCAGCTAGATTAAGATAGCATAGTGACTCTATCTACCTACCTTTCTATCAGAATGGAGTTCACTAATAAATACTCTTTTTTATTTAGATAAGAAACTATAACTGACTCCGACTTTCTTTTTGTGTAAGCTTGCCGCACATTGGGATCCATCCACGCACATGCGCGCACACCGCAGTAAAGGCTTCTGCTGTGTTCTAGCCACCGATGCAGCTCTACTAGCTACGATTAGAGATAATCTCCAACTACCAGGAGCACTTATCCCAACAGGTTTCAGGGCCTGGGCTTTAGAACAACAGGTTATTTGGCCCCAGCATTTAAGAGGTTAATTTTTGCCTCAAAAGTTTTTTGGGTGCCAGTGTTTTGTTTAGCCCATACTTTTTTTTTTTTTACTTTGGTAGTTGAGATCCCAACCTTTGTTTTTTACCTGTGCGTGAAAGAGCTTGGCACTGGCGAGGTTAAGTTTCTGCTAGTTTTTCCCAGAGGCTTAGAGAGTGCAGTCTCTAGAGTTTTTTTGACAAACTTTTCTTTTGTACTGGCTTATGACTTGAGCCATTGGCTACAGCGATGACTTCTGCTTCTCGATGGGCTGACTTCCTCTGATGATGATCTTGACGAGGAGACTTCGAGTTTCTCAAGAGTGTGGCTTGAGATTCTGGCCCATCTTCTGATGGCTGAAGATCTTATCCATGTGTTGGAGCTGACACAGCCCCAGCCGAAAATGCATCCGCAGAAGTGAGAGCGGCAGGAACAAATCAAACTCTCGTGCTTGTGCTAACATCATCTCAACCGTGCCATTGAGTTCAGACCCTCTCTCACACATAATTGATGGAAGCACTGCTAAAGAGATGCTGGTTACTTTAGCCAGACTATATAATAGGGGAGGCTGGTCGAATGTCCATGTTTTAAAGCGCAGACTATATTTACTAAGGTACCAAGAGGGGACACCTTTCATGAATCACCTACAAAAGAAACTTCAGCAATGTTTCACTTCTCTTTCTTAAATGAACGCATGGGAAATGTCTGATCTAGATCAGCAGTCTGCATTATTTCTAACTCTACCAGAGACTTTTGCACCTCTCGTTGCTTCTTTGGAACAGAGAGAAGATTTCACAAGAATTCTCTCAAGCTGTAGAAAGAGATCAAAATGTATATTTCTCGTCAGGATGTAATGGCTGGAAATGCAGGGAAAAGTCCAGCCCTCTCAGTCTTTGGAACATAATGCCTTCAAAGGCATCATTCCATTCTAAACCAAAGGGGTAATTCTTTAGAAATGCAAATGACCACAGAGATGGCTTTGGAGGAAGGGGGGCTCAACCACCGTTAGAGGAAGGGGGGACTCCAATGATGGAAGAGATCACGTGACCACCAGAGCCAGGGAAAAGTTCCTTTGATGTGCAATTTAGCCACAGCAATAAAAATACCTATAGGTGGTCCCAACCCAGGGATTCACCTCTAACAAAGAGATCATTTATTTACAAATGCCAAAGACCTGGTCATAAAGCTGATGGCTATTACATAATCGACCACTAAGAACAAGGATCTTCCAGCTAAAAGATTCCCCTAAGCAAGGGACAATCTGAGCAAGCTTTTAAGAATGCAGAAATTTTTTTACACAGTGCACATAAAAGGTGACAAAAGAAATGACTGATTTTAATTGATAGTGGTGCCTCATGCAATGTCCTCAACAGATTAGACTTGTTTGTAGACCTGAGTAAAATCCCGAGACGAAAGGAATTTACATGGGAGATGGACCGTATGTTCTCTCTTCATATTCAGGGGACTGTAGAGATCCCTTGTATATTGCCTGATAATGAAGTTACTAATTTTACCATTGAAAAGAAATGCATATTATGCACCTGAGATGACCAATTCTTTGCTGTCAATAGCTGAAATGGAAAAGCAGAATTTTGAATTGAATTTTAAAAATGGAAAATGTTATGTTACAAAGGAAGAAAAATTGTGTCTCATTGCATCTCAAATGAATGGACTGTACCCACGTTAATCAATTGCCTGATGTTCCTATGAAAGCAGAACAAGGTGAACTTGAACTTGAAAAAAATGCAATGATGATTTTCAAACCAATTTAGCAAAAGCCTGCAGCCACAAAATTTAGCTTGAGGCATATGGCATCAACGCATACAAGCCATATTGCAAATATTACAATCCTGAAAATGCATAAAGAAGCTTTGACTAAAGATATTGTTTTTGAAAACTGTGAAACTAACTTTTCTTGTGATTCTTGTCTTGCGAGCTAAAGCTGGGAACACATCTTTATCCTAAACAGAGTGAGAGAAAAACGAAGCAACCTCTGGATCCTAGTGCACTCCCTGACATTTTGTGACCCACTTCCTGAAAGCGATTAGGTAAATTTAAATATTCCTGACATTTATTGATGATTATTCTAGATATATGACCACATTTCTTTTGAAAGAAAGATCTGAGACTCTGGACAGGTTTAAAGACTATATGTCAGAATGGTATGAACAGGACAGCGAAATATTCAAGTCCTCTGAAGTGATGAGTGCTGGAGAATGCACATCCAAATGATGCAGGGACTTCATCGAAATCTGAAGGAATTCAACACCAGACCACGGTTCCGTGGGCCCAGCTCAAAATGGCACTTCAGAAAGAGCTAATCGAAGTCTACTGACCAAAGGTAAGGTGCATGCTCATTAATGCACATCTCCCTCAGCACTTCTGGGGAGAAGGAATCATGACAGCATCATACATACACAATAGGCTGGCCACACTAGAGCCACAGACCTACTTACCTTTTGAACTTTGTAAGGTTACAAGCCATCAATGGCACACCTAAAAGTCTTTGGATGCACAGCTTATGTATATGTTTGCAAAGAAAAGCAACGAAAAGAGTAAGTTTGAACCAAGAGCCAAGAAAGCAATCTTCCTTGGATATTCTGCTCAATCAAAAGCATAAACTTGATGAACCCTGATACACAGCAAGGATCTTGATCAGCAGATCTGTTCAGTTTGAGGAAAATAAAATGGCCATGTCTCCAGAGGGGGCACCACGATGACCAGACCAAGCCCCAGCAAGACTAGCTGATGTATCCTGTTGCCAATGATGCACAGAGAGATGACAGCGCAGATTTAGGTATTAATCAAGATGTATTTGATGAACCAGAAGAAATTCCAGATGTAGATGTTGAACCAGAGTACCTACCGAATTACCAGCAGTTGCAGAGGGGGAGGAAATCCCAAGAGATGAGGGTGAGGCGATCAGAGCGTACGAACAAAGGAGTACCACCACCAAGACTGGGAATTTCCTACCTCGCAAGACCAGCGTTAGATGAACCAAACCAATGGAAAGACTTTGATGAAATTTTTTTGATTCAACTGTCAACTTCACCACCATAAGAACTTTACTCAGCATTGCAGCTATACAAGCAGGAATTGCAAGTTCAACAGATAAAGATCAAATCCACATTTTTTGAACAACGTGCTACTTCAAACTAGACTTTCAACAAAGTAAGGCTGATAATGCGCTTTATGTCAAGAACAGAAATGGAAAAAGGACTTATATTTTGCGCTTTTAACACGGGTAGCACCTAGTCTACGAGAACACAGAAGACTACAAGAACTTAATACACCATCTTAGCACACAAGTTGAAATTAAGCATTCTAGGAAAAGTTGCACACTACCAACGAATTCAAATAGAGGCAGAGAAAGATGGGAGTTTCCTTTTGAATCCAACAACAGAAGATTACAGATCTAATCAACTTACTGGATCATAAACGAGTACACATCCGAAGCTCCCATACCTATACAAGTCAATTATATCAAACAAGATGATCCCACTGAATTACTCTCTCATAGCACTTTTAGTATATAGAAGCTTTAGGAAAACTTCTATACATAGAATTTACAGTGACCAGACCAGATATAGCAATAGCAGTTGGTCTATTGTGCAGAAAGACTGCTTCACCAACAATTAAAGGACTGGAGAATGCACTGAAGACGCTTTCTAGATATCTGAAAGGAACCGCACATCTTAAACTGAAACTGCCAGCTACCAAAGATGCTACACACCTAATAATAGCAGCCTCCCCAGTGCTTAGATTGGGGCGGAGACTCAACTGACAGAGCATCTGTGGGCAGATCATTTTTTTCTTTGTAATGGTCCTATTGGTTAGTCTGAAGTACCAAACAAGACATAACAGCAGCAGCTATGCAGAAGCAGAATATGTGTCTGCTGCTCACGTTTATCACGAGTTACAGTGGATTTATACCAACTCCTAAAGGATCCTAGGCGCGGGTACTTACCACTTCCTCTGGTGTATGCGGATAACCAAAGTTGCATTAAACTATCTAAACAAGAAGATGTGAAGAAAGCGCGCCAAGCACATTGATGTGAGAATTGCCACCACACTTAGTGAGAGAGACTGCAAAAGAATGGCCTCATTCAACTGATCTACTGCCACACCACTGAGATGCTTGCAGACCTTTTTACTAAGCCCCTACGGGGAGCCTGCTTTTGAGAAGTTTAGAAGCAAGATAGGCGCAGGGCAGCTACCTGAGTCAAGGAACCTTCGAGAGGGGGTGTTGGAAGTGAAGGACTTTAAAGCTGTTTCCTGCACTCAACCTACAGAGAGGGTTTTTACTAGAGAGCTGGTGGCTAGATAGGGACCTAGGGATTTGGCTTACCTTTACTCTATCATGCTGGTTCTATCCCTTTGATGTTAGACTGATACTCTCAGGGACTTCCTTCCTTCCGGCTTCTTCCTTGACCCCTTCTCCCCACTTCTTCCTGCCATGCCTAGAGAGAGGATGGATGCTCCTCGCATCCATCTCCATCCAGCTAGATTAAGATAGCATAGTGACTCTATCTACCTACCTTTCTATCCAGAATGGAGTTCACTAATAAATACTCTTTTTATTAGATTAGAAACTATAACTGACTCCGACTTTCTTTTGTGTAAGCTTGCGGCACATTGGGATCCATCACGCACACGCACGCACACGAGGTAAGGCTTCTGCTGTGTTCTAGCCACCCGTGCCGCTCTGCTAACTACGATTAAGAGATAATCTCCAACTACCAGGAGCACTTATCCCAACAGAAACAACCACGGACCACGTCTGATGGCGACAGACAGCTCATGTCCTTGGACGTTGTAGTAGGGCAAGAAAAGTTATTTGAGGACTCGGGCAAAGGCTTTTTGAAGTCAATGAAGGCTTTTTGAAGTTACTTGGGACTATAAGTGAAATGCTTTCTTCTCAGCGCAATGCGTTCTGAGTGGACTGCATCAATATATTGTTGAACTGGGGGATTTCTCCCATTGCAAAGAGGCACAGCAGGAATGTGTGCCGGCGAAGGCGTTGCCATAGGCTGGCATGATCTCGGGTATTCACATGTGTAATAGAGCAGTGGTGAGGTGAACCTTTTTTTGAGACCGAGGGGCTGGGCTGCGGCCCAGAAGACGCTTATTTATCGCAAAGTGCCGACACAGCAATTTAACCTGAATACTGAGATTTTAGTTTAGAAAAAATGGTTGGCTCCGAGGCGGGCATTACTCGGGAGGTAAATACAGATTCTAGTTGGTAGCTTTGCTATGGAGCGACCGTGCAACACTTCCAATGGGTGAATCACGACCCTAGGAGGGTTTACTCAGAAGCAAGCTCCATTGCCAGCAACCGAGCTTACTCCCAGGTAAAGGATTGTGCTTTAGTTCTTCGCATGAAAATCAGTGGGGTTTAACAGCGCTTAACAGGGTTGCCTACACTGCTTCCCCAAAACTAGGTCTTAGGTTTAATGCTAATAATCAAGCCCAGCGGCCCAGGCCAGCCTAGATATGTGAAGGGGGCACTCTGTGCGTGCCCACAGAGAGGGCTCTGAGTGCCACCTCTGGTACCCGTGCCGTAGGTTCACCACCACTATAGTAGGGCAAGAAAAGTTATTTGAGGACTCGGGCAAAGGCTTTTTGAAGTCAATGAAGGCTTTTTGAAGTTACTTGGGACTATAAGTGAAATGCTTTCTTCTCAGCGCAATGCGTTCTGAGTGGACTGCAGCAATGTATTGTTGAACTGGGGGATTTCTCCCATTGCAAAGAGGCACAGCAGGAATGTGTTCTCAATAGCACCATTTATTGTAATAGGTATGTATGTATGTGTATGTATGTATATGTGTGTGTGTGTGTGTGTGTGTATGTGTATGTGTATGTAATGTATGTATGTATATGTAATAGATGCTTGTTTTGTGTATTTGAGAGTTTGTACGTTTGTACCACATTGTGGCACTGTCTATATCACATGATGTTTATCTGCCTTTGATTTACTATATTGGCCATTGGAGAGCGTTCTGTTTTGTTCTGTTTGATAGAACAACAGAGCTGCCCCCAGATACACAGAAGACAGGGGTGTCTGCGTCAGGTAATGTGACTTCCAGGCAGACGGGCCCCTGGACCTCTTATCCTGCTAATGAAGACCCCCCCCCCCACGCCCCTCCTCTGAGCATTACCTAATCCAGCCGTGCCTCGTTGGGTTTCAGTCGGTTCCTGCTGTGGCTGCAGCGCATGTGGCCGGGCGAGACAGACTCTCACTTCCCCGGCCGGCAGCACCTCTCTCTGGCTTTCTGGCATTTCCATCTGCCTGGAGAGGCGTTTACTGGAGAGCCGTTCCCGTTTTTATATCGACATTATCTGTCTGCTCATCTTCCAAAATGTTACACCATTTGGCAGTGTTGTCGGGATTGTTTCTGCGTTGCTGGGGCGACTGGAACAGATTGGACTTTTTGCCCGCATGGCTGCTCGAAGGCTCCCTTTCCTTCCTTCCTGCACACCCCACAGGCCAAGGTAACCAGAGAGCCCTGTGCAAAAGAGACGATTCCAGACCAGGGATCGGGGCAAGTCTGTTCAGTGTCTTTTGAGACCATGACAGCTTGTGAAGATTTTTAACTTTGTAATTGTGGAAGGCTTTCGCAGCCGGAATCGCTACGGCGCTGTGGTTTTTCCTGAGTTGTATGGCCGTGTTCCAGTAGCATTTTGAAGAAGAAGAGTTTGGAAGAAGAAGAGTTTGGATTTATATCCCCCCTTTCTCTCCTGTAAGGAGACTCAAAGGGGCTGACAATCTCCTTGCCCTTCCCCCCTCACAACAAACACCCTGTGAGTTAGGTGGGGCTGAGAGAGCTCCGAGAAGCTGTGACTAGCCCAAGGTCACCCAGCTGGTGTGTGTGGGAGTGCACAGGCTAATCTGAATTCCCCAGATAAGAAGAAGAAGAAGAAGAGTTTGGATTTATATCCCCCCTTTCTCTCCTGCAAGAGACTCAAAGGGGCTGACAATCTCCTTGCCCTTCCCCCCTCACAACAAACACCCTGTGAGGTAGGTGGGGCTGAGAGAGCTCCGAGAAGCTGTGACTAGCCCAAGGTCACCCAGCTGGCATGTGTGGGAGTGCCCAGGCTAATCTGAATTCCCCAGAGAAGCCTCCACAGCTCAGAGAAGGCGTGGGAGAGCTGGGAATCAAAACCGGGTTTCCTCCAGATTAGATACACTTGAACATGCTCACACTCCTGCGCCACCACTATATAACTGTGTCCTATTATCTATTAGTTAGAATTCACCTTCACATTGGTTCTTTGATTTGAATCTGGATTTTTATTTTATTTTGTCCCCGAAAAGATTTTTACAGAAGATATAGGACCTCTTTTGACCCTGGGAATGTCTTGACTATGTGTGAGAAAACGCCAGTGGTTATACCCGATGACACAGACTTGTTATCTATGAGTCCCTATGTAACAGTCTTGTGTGTATGCTTTGTCTTAGGCATGGTGGTTAGGAGACCAGACTGGAACAGTAACAAAAAAAAAATTGAACCCAAAAAAAAAGAGGAGCTATCAGGAAATTCTGGAAGTCATATTTCTTAGTTTAGTATGCCTACCTCCTTCATGTCTTGAGTCTATAGAATTCTTTCGAATGCTGATTAATAAGATGATACTCAGGAATCAGACATGGAATGTGAATTTTTTTTTTTTTTGAAAAATGTCTGGCCAACCATCTATCAATTTAAGAGATTGGGCGTTTCAAAGGACACCGAAGCCAACTGGTCGATGGAGACGAAGTGGCTGACTTCTGAAAAGGATCCAAGATGCTCCATCACCTGCTCAGTTAGTTCCAGTAAGACTTGACGTGCTCAAGAGCGAGATATCCGTTCCTGCTGTGATTTACTGGTGCAGAGAGAAATGTGTGAAGTGTTATATCTTGGGATGTGCAAATGCCTGCCCAGACAAAGGCCCTTTCCCCACTTACCTTAAGCCCCGCACTACTGTCCTCAAGTAGCGCCTTCCCCACTTCAGGGGCGGCGAGAACGCAGCCGCCCCAATGCTGCCTCTCTCGTGCCCCCTCGACGCGCGTAATTCCTGGCGCCTTTTGAAATGGCGCCTTTTGACGACCCCACGCAGAGTGGGGGTCGTGGGGAAGCCAGGGCACGCGCCAGGAATTGCGCGCGCCGGGAACTGCCCGCAGCAACCCTCAGGCAAAGGTGAGTGGGGAAAGGGCCAAACTCTCCCTCAATTTTCCTTCCCAAAGCTACACTTTGGGTTAGTGCTGAAAATCGCCATGTGCTTTTGTGCACATTCTCACTGCTGCCCTGTAGCCCAGGGTGATGGACTGCCCAGAAATGGGACTTTAAAAAGAGCAGGTCTGTCTAAAGGCCAGGTGGCTTACAGTCAGAGTGGGAAATAAGTTCCTTTGGAACAGGGAAGCCACCTGATTGAATGGATCACCTGCACTCTGATTGGTTAAACTGCGACACAGAGGGGGGAGAGGGGAACCTCCTGACAAGGGGCCTTTCCCCACTCGCTTCCATCCCCCCTATGCTGCGCGCTGCTCTCAGCGCGCAGCATCCCAGGCGCACGCCCAGGCGTCCCCATGCCCCCGCGCTCTGTGCGGGGTCGTCAAAAGGCGCCATTCAGAAGAGCGTCTGGGATGCCGCGCGCTGAGGGGCGCGACAGCAGCAGCTTCGGGGCGGCTGCGCTGTCGCCGCCCCTCTCAGTGGGGAGTGCCGAGGGACCCCGCGCTACTCTCCTCGAGTAGCGCGGGGCTTAAGGGAAGTGGGGAAAGGGCCAGAAACAATTTGAGGGGCTTTTGGATTTTGGAGTTCCTTGAGCAAAGAGCCTTAAATATGGCATTAGACGTTTATTGACAGAACTGGGAAATCCCACCAAAGCCCTCTTTCAAATAGGAAAGAGGGCTCGCTGCCCTTCCCCAAGCCACACCTCCTATCCCAGGAAAAAACCAAGTCTTCCCTCTCAGATGAAAATGAATGCAGCTGACCTTATCTCATTCTATTCCACCCAGGCCAACACAAGAAATAACCCCATGTGCAGTGGTGGGATCCAAAAACTTTAGTAACAGGTTCCCATGGTGGTGGGATTCAAACTGTGGCGTAGCGCCAATGGGGCTGGGGGAGGGCTGGAAGTGGCCGGGCATTCCGGAAGTGGGGCATTTACAGGGCTTGGCTGTGGCAAGGATGCAGCCGCTGCGCCGGTCCTTGGGAGGGAAACGAATGCACACAGGCGCAGGCTGCCACGCACGCCGGTGCACCTCCTGCTAGACTGCTTCCAGTTCTGCACGCTACTGCTGAGAGGAGGGGCGTAACAAAGGCAAAAATCACGTGGCCAAATCACCAATGAGTAACCCCCTCTCGGCACACACAAATCATTAGTAACCTACTCTCAGGAATCTGTGAGAACCGGCTGGATCCCACCTCTGCCCATGTGTCTCACTGAACAACAGGCTGGTGCGGGATTCCCTGAACGACATTCAAGGCAGGAGGGGGGAACAAAAACTACTGTGCCTACCTCTCACCAGGAGGGGAACGATCGTCAGGCTCGGTGTATGACTGGACATGACAGTAACTGGGGGAGGTTTATTGGAAGGGCCAAGCTAAGGTGGAAGACGCTTTCCACAAGGAGCCCGTATAAATAAACTAGAGAGGAAAACAGGCCCTCTCAAGAGAACATAAGAACCTAAGAAAGAGCCAGCTGGATCAGACCAGAGTCCATCTAGTCCAGCTCTCTGCTACTCGCAGTGGCCCACCAGGTGCCTTTGGGAGCTCACCTGCAGGATGGGAAAGCAATGGCCTTAAGAACATCAGAAAGAGCCTGCTGGATCAGACCAGAGTCCATCTAGTCCAGCTCTCTGCTACTCGCAGTGGCCCACCAGGTGCCTTTGGGAGCTCACCTGCAGGATGGGAAAGCTTAATGGCCTTAAGAACATCAGAAAGAGCCTGCTGGATCCAGACCAGAGTCCATCTAGTCCCAGCTCTCTGCTACTGCCCTTGGTGGCCCACCCAGGTGCCTTAAGGGGAGCTCACCTGCAGGATGGGAAAGCAATGGCCTTAAGAACATCAGAAAGAGCCTGTTGGGATCAGACCAGAGTCCATCTAGTCCCAGCTCTCTGCCTACTGCAGTGTGGCCCACCAGAGTGCCTTTGGGAGCTCTCACCTGCAGGAGGTGGGGAGAAGCAATGGCCTTACAAGAACATCCAGAAAGAGCCTGCTGGATCAGACCAGAGTCCATCTAGTCCAGCTCTCTGCTACTGCGCCCAGTGGCCCACCAGGTGCCTTTGGGAGCTCCACCTGCAGGATGGGAAAGCAATGGCCTTAAGAACATCCAGAAAGAGCCTGCTGGATCAGACCAGGAAGTCCATCTAGTCCAGCTCTCTGCTACCAGCATGATGAGCCCCACCAGGTGCCTTTGGGAGCTCACCTGCAGGATGGGGAAAGCAATGGCCTTAAGAACATCAGAACCCAGCCTGCTGGATCAGACCAGAGTCCATCTAGTCCAGCTCTCTGCTACTCGCAGTGGCCCACCAGGTGCCTTTGGGAGCTCACCTGCAGGATGGGAAAGCAATGGCCTTAAGAACATCAGAAAGAGCCTGCTGGATCAGACCAGAGTCCATCTAGTCCAGCTCTCTGCTACTCGCAGTGGCCCACCAGGTGCCTTTGGGAGCTCACCTGCAGGATGGGAAAGCAATGGCCTTAAGAACATCAGAAAGAGCCTGCTGGATCAGACCAGAGTCCCATCTAGTCCAGCTCTCTGCTACTCGCAGTGGCCCACCAGGTGCCTTTGGGAGCTCACCTGCAGGATGGGAAAGCAATGGCCTTAAGAACATCAGAAAGAGCCTGCTGGATCAGACCAGAGTCCATCTAGTCCAGCTCTCTGCTACTCGCATAGTGGCCCAGCCCCTGGAGTGCCTTTGGGAGCTCACCTGCAGGAGGTGAAAGCAATGGCCTTAAGAACATCAGAAAGAGCCTGCTGGATCAGACCAGAGTCCATCTAGTCCAGCTCTCTGCTACTCGCAGTGGCCCACCAGGTGCCTTTGGGAGCTCACCTGCAGGATGGGAAAGCAATGGCCTTAAGAACATCAGAAAGAGCCTGTTGGATCAGACCAGAGTCCATCTAGTCCAGCTCTCTGCTACTCGCAGTGGCCCACCAGGTGCCTTTGGGAGCTCACCTGCAGGATGGGAAAGCAATGGCCTTAAGAACATCAGAAAGAGCCTGCTGGATCAGACCAGAGTCCATCTAGTCCAGCTCTCTGCTACTTTCGCAGTAGCAGCCCACCAGGTGCCTTTGGGGCTCACCTGCAGGATGGGAGAAAGCAATGGGCCTTAAGAACATCCAGAAAGAGCCTGCTGGATCAGACCAGGAGTCCATCTGGTCCAGCTCTGCTGCTACTCGCCAGTGGCCCACCAGGTGCCTTTGGGAGCTCACCTGCAGGATGGGAAAGCAATGGCCTTAAGAACATCAGAAAGAGCCTGCTGGATCAGACCAGAGTCCATCTAGTCCAGCTCTCTGCTACTCGCAGTGGCCCACCAGGTGCCTTTGGGAGCTCACCTGCAGGATGGGAAAGCAATGGCCTTAAGAACATAAGAAAGAGCCTGCTGGATCAGACCAGAGTCCATCTAGTCCAGGCTCTCTGCTACTAGCGATTGGTGGCCCTACCAGGTGCCTTTGGGGAGACTCACCTGCGGGATGGGAGAAGCAATGGCCTTGGGGAACATAAGAAAGAGCCTGCTGGATCAGACCAGAGTCCATCTAGTCCAGCTCTCTACTGCTTGCAGTGGCCTGGGTGCCTTTGAAGAATACACCTGCAGGATGGGGAGAAAGCAATGGCCCAAGAACATCAGAAAGAGCCTGCTGGATCAGACCAGAGTCCATCTGGTCCAGCTCTCTCTGCTACTCGTAGTGGCCCCACCCAGGTGCCTTTGGGAGGCTCACCTGCAGGATGGGAAAGCCATGGCCTTAAGAACATAAGAAAGAGCCTGCTGGATCAGACCAGAGTCCATCTAGTCCAGCTCTCTACTTCTTTCGCAGTGGCCCACCAGATTGCCTTTGGGAGCTCACCTGCAGGATGGGAAAGCAGCAATGGCCTTGGAACATCCAGAAAGAGCCTGCTGGATCAGACCAGAGTCCATCTGGTCCAGCTCTCTGCTGCACTTGAGAGTGGCCCACCAGGTGCCTTTGGGAGCTCACCTGCGGGATGGGCAAGCAACGGCCTTAAGAACATCAGAAAGAGCCTGCTGGATCCAGACCAGAGTCCATCTGAGGGTCCAGCTCTCTGCTACTCGGAGAAGCTGTGACTAGCCCAAGGTCACCCAGCTGGTGTGTGTGGGAGTGCCCAGGCTAATCTGAATTCCCCAGATAAGAAGAAGAAGAAGAAGAGTTTGGATTTATATCCCCCCTTTCTCTCCTGCAAGAGGCTCAAAGGGGCTGACAATCTCCTTGCCCTCCCCCCTCACAACAAACACCCTGTGAGGTAGGTGGGGCTGAGAGAGCTCCGAGAAGCTGTGACTAGCCCAAGGTCACCCAGCTGGCATGTGTGGGAGTGCCCAGGCTAATCTGAATTCCCCAGAGAAGCCTCCACAGCTCAGGCGGCAGAGCTGGGAATCAAACCCGGTTCCTCCAGATTAGATACATGAGCTCTTCACCTCCTACGCCACTGCTGCTCCTTAACTGTATCTGTTATCTATTAGTAAGAATTCTGTACATTGGTTCTTTGATTTAAATCTGGATTTTTATTTTATTTTGGTACAGAAGATATAGGACCTCTTTTGACCCTGGGAATGTCTTGACTATGTGTGAGAAAACACCAGTGGTTATACCGATGACACAGACTTGTTATCTATGAGTCTATGTAACAGTCTTGTGTTTAGCTTTGTCTTAGGCATGAATCGTTAGGAGACCAGACTGGAACAGTAACAAAAAAAAATTGAACCCAAAAAAAAGAATATCAGGAAATTCTGGAAGTCATATTTCTTGGTTGGTATCCCTGCCTCCTTCATGTCTTGAGTCTATAAATTCTTTCCAGTCTCTTCTGATTAATGAATGATATCAAAATCAGACATGGAATGTGAATTTTTTTTTTTTTTGAAAAATGTCTGGCCAACCATCTATCAATTTAAGAGATTGGGCGTTTCAAAGGACACCGAAGCCAACTGGCCGATGGCTGGAAATGCAGGGAAAAGGAGGTGAAAGCAATGGCCTTCTGCTGCTGCTGCTCCTGAGCACCTGGTCTGCTGAGGCATTTGCAATCTCAGATCAAGGAGGATCAAGATTGGGAGCCATAGATCGACTTCTCCGCCATCAATCTGTCCAAGCCCCTTTTAAAGCTGTCAGGTGAGTGGCCA
The DNA here is from genome assembly GCF_021028975.2 of Sphaerodactylus townsendi. Lineage (NCBI taxonomy): Eukaryota > Metazoa > Chordata > Lepidosauria > Squamata > Sphaerodactylidae > Sphaerodactylus > Sphaerodactylus townsendi. The sequence continues at coordinate 112,793,331 of NC_059432.1, read as the reverse complement.
TCACCTGGAGAGTGAGGCCCTTTCCGCACAGGCCAACAAAAGCAGAGGAAAAGGTGGTTACATGACCCTGCCCTCGCCCCGGCCCCTTCACACGGCTGGCTGGCCCATGGACAACCAGCGCATTGGCCGGGGTGCATGCCTCCACATGACGGTGCATCTTTTTGCTCTTCCCTGCCTGCCTGTGAACTGCAGCTTTGCAGGCAGGCAGGACTGACCCCCCCCCCGCCGCCCCCGGCCACGATCCGGCCCGTTCCCCCTGCGTGGCTCTGCAGATGGGAGCTCGGGGAGGGTTTTCCAGGAATTGTGATTTTCGTGGTTCTCTTGTTTGAACAGCTGTACCCAGTCACTTGAAAAACCCGGGTTGGGGGGAAACGCTGAGGTGGTTCAGCGTTAGGATCGGGATCCGTGTGAAGTCCCCCCCCCCCAACCAGGGTTTTTTACTGGTGTTATCCCAGTTTAATTGGCCCGTGAAAGGCCAGAGGAAGAATCCCTTGGACCAGTAGTCTGGTTCATGGGGGGTGGGGGTGGGGAGGGTGTTGCTTATTTTGCCTCCAGAGAGAGGGGGGGGGAGGAGGAGGAGGAGGAGGAGGAGGAGGAGGAGGAGGAGGAGGAGGAGGAGGAGGAGGAGGAGGAGGAGGAGGAGGAGAAGAAGAGGAGGAGGAGGAGGAGGAGGAGGAGGAGGAGGAGGAGGAGGAGGAGAAGAAGAAGAAGAAGAAGAAGAAGAAGAAGAAGAAGAAGAAGAAGAAGAAGAAGAAGAAGAAGAGGAGGAGGAGGAGGAAGAGGAAGAGGAAGAGGAAGAGGAAGAGGAGGAGGAGCAGTTTGGATTTATATCCCCCCTTTCTCTCCTGTAGGAGACTCAAAGGGGCTGACAATCTCCTTGCCCTTCCCCCCTCACAACAAACACCCTGTGAGGTAGGTGGGGCTGAGAGAGCTCAGAAGGACTGTGACTAGCCCAAGGTCACCCAGCTAGCGTGTGTGGGAGTGTACAGGCCAATCTGAATTCCCCAGATAAGCCTCCACAGCTCAAGTGGTAAAGCGGGGAATCAAACCCGGTTCCTCCAGATCAGAGTGCACCTGCTCTTATCCACTGCTCTTAGCCACTACACCACTGTTATGTTTTTTTAAATAGGGTTTCTAACTGAGGGAAGGATGAGTGAGGGTACTTAGGTGAAGTACCAGCCTGTGTTAGACTAAGCCAGTACGAATTGAAACATCCAAAATAGATGCACCATCTAAGAAACATAAATAACATCTAAGTAAACTGAAACTGAATAATCATTAATAAGCCTGTGCCAACAACCAAATACTGAATTTTATGCCAAAGCTCTTGTAAATATATTTCTCCTGTCTTATCTATTGCCTTCCATTCGAGTTATCTCCCTCTCCCATCTCCTCTCTATTAAATAAATCTATGATTCTGTTTAAGTTTGAAATCTGCTGCAATATTGTTTTATGTGTCTTGAGAAGGGGTTTGCCAAAAAGAAAAATAATGGGTTCCTTTCACCTTCCGGGAAAGGTTTAGCGTTGAGTAAAGTGCTTTTGTTTTACCTCACGCTACCATCTTAAGCAGCTCAGTCCCTGTACAAAGGCGGGAAATATGCCAAGCTTGGCCTGAGAGTGGCTATCCTGCCACAGGGATTTTGGAAGATACGGGGCCTGTCGCACCTGGGCTTTGTGGTCTTAGGTTAGTAAGTGCATGCAGCTCAATAACAGCAAAACATATGATGCAGTGTGACTGTGAGTGAAATGACACACTCATTGTTGACCTTAGCGGTTGTAAATGCAGATAGTAAAATGTGAAGGATTTGTTCAGCCGCACTCTTGATTTTCACAAAGCGATTGTGTTTCTGTTGTTGCTCTGTTTATAGCAACTGAGCAAAGACCACAAGGCCATCCTGGGTTCGATGAAGTTCCTGCCTAATAACATCCAAAACGTTATCTTGGAGGTGCTGAAAATGGAGACAGTTTTTTCCAGTGGAAATAACTCCGTCCAGGTGGATCGGTTCAGTCTATCTGAACGCAATGCCAGATGTTTAAGAGCAAGAGAGCATTTGGATTTTCATACTGATCACTCTAATGCCAAACTTCCTTGTCAACTTGAAAGTTTTTAAAAATAAAAATTCTACTTTTGACAGTGCTGTTTTTTTTAAAGATGTCCCTCGCATGCGATAAGCAAGCAATGATTTTTAGCTACGTTCTTCCTTGATCCCCTAGAGTAGTGGTGGCGAACCTTTTCGAGACCGAGTGCCCAAATTGCAACCCAAAACCCACTTATTTATCACAAAGAGGTGAGGGGTGTCAAACATTTGGCCCAGGGGCTGGATCTGCCCCCTTGAGGGGTCTTGATAAGCCTTCTCAAGTCACCCACACACCCCCACCCCCGGCGGCTGCAGGTTCCCCAGTCCAGGCATCCACACGCATTGCAGTTCTGGGGCCAGCTGGTGCAGCCACCCCCATCCTGCCCAAGAAGGTCACTGCCACCCTCCGATAACCACTTGGTGGTGGTCTCTGGCCCTGAGAACAGGTTGGCCTTGACCACAGCCTGGTGGGACCCCCTGTAAGATGGAGATGTCCCACCAGACCTTTGGTTGAGGCCTCCCATTGCCCCATATTTCATCCTGCTGGCCTCCCTCTACACAATAATCACAGTTATTAGTTTCCGCCATTTGTTGATCAGCTGGTGGCCACCCCTCTGTTCTTTCCAGTGCGGAGGCTGAGCCCCCTAGATCACAGGTGTCAAACTTGTGGCCCTCCAGATGTTATGGACTACAGTTCCCATCATCCCCTGCCAGCATCATGCTGACAGTGGATGATGGGAACTGTAGTCCATAACATCTGGAGGGCCGCGAGTTTGACACCTATGCCCTAGATCAGTGATGGCGAACTTTTTCGAGACCGAGTGCCTAAATTGCAACCCAAACCCCACTTATTTATCGCAAAGTGCCAACACGGCAATTGAACCTGAATACTGAGGTTTTAGTTTAGAAAAAACCAGTTGGCTCCGAGGCGTGCGTTACTCAGGAGTAAGCTTGGTGGTAGTGGTGGCTTTGCTTTGAAGCAACCGTGCAACAATTCCAACGGGTAAATCACGAACCTAGGAGGGTTTACTCAGAAGCAAGACCCATTGCCAGCAACCGAGCTTACTCCCGGGTAAAGGGTTGTGCTTTAGTTCTTCGCATGAAAATCAGTGGGGTTTAACAGTGCTCAACAGGGTTATCTACACTGCTTCCCCAAAACTAGGTCTTAGGTTTAGTGCTAATAATCGAGCCCAGTGGCCCAGGCCAGCCTAGATGTGGGGGGGCACTCTGTTAGCCCGTGCCCACAGAGGGCTCTGAGTGCCACCTCTGGCACCCGTGCCATAGGTTCGCCACCACTGCCCTAGATCAGTGATGGCGAACCTTTTTGAGACCGAGTGCCCAAATTGCAACCCAAAACCCACTTATTTATCGCAAAGTGCCAACACAGCAATTTAACCTGAATACTGAGGTTTTAGTTTAGAAAAAACGGTTGGCTCCGAGGCATGTGTTACTCGGGAGTAAGCTTGGTGGCTTTGCTTTGAAGCAACCGTGCAACTCTTCCAATGGGTGAATCACGACCCTAGGAGGGTATACTCAGAAGCAAGCCCCATTGCCAGCAACCAAGCTTACTCCCAGGTAAAGAGTTGTGCTTTAGTTTTTCGCATGAAAATCAGTGGGGTTTAACAGTGCTTAACAGGGTTACCTACACTGCTTCCCCAAAACTAGGTCTTAGGTTTAGTGCTAATAATCGAGCCCAGCGGCCCAGGCCAGCCTAGATGTGTGGGGGAGGGGGGCCGGCTCTGTTTGCTTGTGCCCACAGAGAGGGCTCTGAGTGCCATCTCTGGCACCTGTCCCGTTGGTTCGCCACCACTGCCCTAGATAGACCTGAGTCAGACTCTGTCCAGGATCCCTCTGCTAGTTTCTCCTGATGGAAACATGCTGTGTGTGGCCCCCTCTGGCGGCATGGAGAGGACACTGCAGGCAGCAGGGCTTGGAGCAGTATTCTTTTGACCCCTGTGCTGTTTATTTATTCATTTAAAATATTTTTATTGGCACAACAACTCAGTAATGATCAGGGGCGTAACGAGGCAAACTGTAGCCCTGGGCAAAACCTGAGTTGGATGCCTCCCCAGGTTTGGTGCAGTTTGGTTCAGGGGGGCCAAAGTTATGGACCCTCAAAACTGTAGCCCCCATCTCCTATTAGCTCCCATTGGAAACATTGGGGGATGGGGGTGCCCCCTTTGGGAGTCCATAGCTTTGGACTCCCTGAACCAAATCACACCAAACCTGGGGCGGTAGCATAAGAACAGTCTCCTGATGATACGCTGAAAATTTGGTGCCACTAGCCTAAAAACCGCACCCCCTGCAGGCCAAAAATGGAAAACCACTAAAAATACCCAAAAACGAACCCTGCATTTTGATGCCCCCCACAAAGTGGTGCCCTGGGCAGCTGCCCACCTTGCCCAATGGGCATGACGCCCCTGGTAATGATGGTTAGGCGGAGAGAGTGTAACCGGTGCAAGATCACCCAGCGAATTTCAATGGATTAAGTGGAGATTCGAACCTGGATCCCCCAGATACTAAAACGACACGCTTAACCACGTGCTCCGAAAGGCTCAGTTCTGGTTGTCAGAGACCTGGGGCCCAGAAGAGGGAGAACGTGGACTCAGGAGACTCCCTTCTGGAGGATGCCTTCCCAGACTGATTGCCCCCCAACCTAGCAAGGCCTCCAGCTGCCTTTGATGCTGCAAGAAGCCACAGCAGCCCAGAGGTTGGGGTGGGGCTGCCATCAGCCTGTCTGCTCCGCTTCCTACCGGCCAGCTGTTCTCGCCCTGGCCCCTCTGCCAGCCCCCGAGGAAAGGCTCCTTTGCTATTTCATTGTTCCCTCCATTCAGTTAATTTAATTTCCCTCCTCGTCCCTTTCCTTTTTGCCAGCATCAATTTCTCCTTGAAAGTGGAGACGACACGAAAGGCTGCGCCGCTTCCTCCCCGTGCCCTGCAGAATTAGCAGCTGTGGCGGAGGAGCACCTGCGATCCTCGTTACTCTGAGGGGGAGCGCAAGGGAGGTCTCACGGTCCCAGACGGATCAGCGGGAGCCCCCTTGCGCTGTGAAGTCATTCCTCCCGTGGACAAAGAGGGCAGGTCACCTGCACATGTGCAAAGGGTCAAAGAGGAGCCAGAAAGCCAGAGGGACCTTCGACAACAGAAATATTTCAGGTCAGGGGAGCTGGCTTTACATTTGCAAGAAATGTCTTCTGGTGCCCTTTCACCCCCCACCCCCACCCGCACCCCCATTTCATGTAATTTTTTTATTACAAAGCAATCATAAATAGTGATTACTTAAAACAAAGAAAAGGATATAATGGCTTATGCCTGTTCCAAAAACCTACCATTCCTATATGAGTTGCTGCTGCTGCTGCTGCTGCTGCTGCTGCTTCTTCTTCTTCTTCTCCTCCTCCTCCTCCTCCTCCTCCTCCTCCTCCTCCTTCTCCTCCTCCTCCACCTCCTCCTCCTCCTCCTCCTCTTCTTCTTCTCCTTCTCCTTCTCCTCCTTCTCCTCCTCCTCCTCCTCCACCACCACCACCTCCTCCTCCTCTTCTTCTTCTTCTCCTTCTTCTTCTTCTCCTCCTCCTCTTCTTCTCCTCCTCCTCCTCCTCTTCTTCTTCTTCTCCTCCTCCTCCTCTTCTCCTTCTCCTTCTCCTTCTCCTCCTCCTCCTCCTCCTCCTCCTCTTCTTCTTCTTCTCCTTCTTCTTCTCCTCCTCCTCTTCTCCTCATCCTCCTCCTCTTCTTCTCCTTCTTCTGCTCCTCCTCCTCCTCCTCTTCTCCTCCTCCTTTTCCTCCTCCTCCTCCTCCTCTTCTTCTCCTCCTCCTCCTCCTCCTCCTCCTCCTTCTTGTCCCACTAATGCTGAGTCCACTGCTTGGATTTTTAAACAACACTTCTCTCTATCGAGCGCTATGTTCCCTTTAAAATCCATTTGCCCCCGTCAACATTTTCATTGCTCTGTTATAAAGGCGGTGAAAAGGGCCGTCAAGTCTCATCCGATTTATGGTGGCCCCTTGTGGGCCCTGAGAGCCAGTGTGGTGTGGTGGTTAAGCGCTCCTACACAACAATCAGTGTGGTGTGCTCCTACACAACAATCCTGCCGGGTGACCTTGGGCCAGTCACGGTTCTCGCCGAACTCTCTCAGCCCCACCTGCCTCACCAGGTGTCTGTTGCAGGGAGAGGAAGGAAAAGGAGTTTGTAAGTTTCCTTGAGACTCCTTTCAGGACAGAAAGGTGGGGTACGAATCCAGACTCTTCTTCTTCAAGGCAAGAGGCTTTCAGAGTTGGTTGGTCATTACCTGCTTCTGAGCAGAAGTCCTGGAATCCCTTGGTTGTCTCTCATCCAAACATTAAACAGGGAAGACCCTACTTGTCTTCTGAGATCTGACAAGATAGGACTTTGCTATCATAAACTCTATTATAATGCAACAGTTTAATTAAAGAAGAAGAAGAAGAAGAAGAAGAAGAAGAGGAGGAGGAGGAGGAGGAGGAGGAGGAGTTTGGATTTATCTCCCCGCTTTCTCTCCTGTAGGAGACTCAAAGGGGCTGACAATCTCCTTGCCCTTCCCCCCTCCCAACAAACACCCTGTGAGATGGGTGGGGCTGAGAGAGCTCCGAGAAGCTGTGACTAGCCCAAGGTCACCCAGCTGGCGTGTGTGGGAGTGTACAGGCTAACCTGAATTCCCCAGAGAAGCCTCCACAGCTCAGGAGGCAGAGCTGGGAATCAAACCCGGTTCCTCCAGATTAGATACACGAGCTCTTCACCTCCTACGCCACTGCTGCTCCTAAAGGAACAACTGTCCAAGCTTTCTGGACTGAGCAATGAAGAAACTTCAGTAGTTCTCCATTTGTGTGTGCGTGTGTGCGCCTGGCATGCCCTTATTGCAGTTAATAAATCATCGGATTGTCTGTTACTTCTGTATCCTTCGCATATGTGAGAAGCACGGCCTTAGGATCATTAGAGCCTCCATCCAGGAAAGTCCTTAAATATACCCACCGTTTCTGTCTAATTTTAAAGTTCCTCAAATACCAAATAATCCTCTGTCATCCCCTTTGCGGCGCCAACATTCCTCAGTTCCAAGTCCACAGCTTCAAAGAAATGTTTTATATTTACATGTATTAAACATTTCCCCACATGTTTCCATATCCGTGGCTATTCTATCCTGTGTTTCTCTAGCCCGTATCAGTGTTCCATTTCCTCTTAAATCCTGGTTTCACTTGAATTAACTTCTAGGAGGGATCTTTCCATCGCATCCTTTTCTGTACACTGTAACTGCTGTGTGAAATCCGGATTTTCCATGTAATGGTGACTGTTTTTTTAATAACGTACATGTTATATCCCTTAATTGTAAATACAGAAAGAAAGGAGGCTGTTCTCCTTATATCCTTTCCAATATCAGATAATAATCCTACATCCTCCTGCGCTTAGTCAGAAATATTACTATATTACATTTGACCCATGATATATAACATTATCTCTTATTCCATCCAAAGTGGTTTGTTCATTATGTGTTTCTGGGACTGGAGCACCTTCCTTATGAGGAGAGGCTGCAGTGTTTGGGACTCTTTAGTTTGGAGAGGAGACGTCTGAGGGGGGATATGATCGAAGTCTGTAAAATTATGCATGGGGTAGAAAATGTTGACAGAGAGACATTTTTCTCTCTTCCTCACAATACTAGAACCAGGGGGCATCCATTGAAAATGCTGGGGGAAGAATTAGGACTAATAAAAGGAAACACTTCTTCACGCAACGTGTGATTGGTGTTTGGAATATGCTGCCAACTGTGAAATGCGTGATACACTCACCCGGATAGCTTTAAAAGGGGCTTTAATATATCGCCGGAGGAGAAGCTCCATTTATGGCTACCAATCTTGATCCTCTTTGATCTGAGATTGCAAATGCCTTAGCAGACCAGGTGCTCGGGAGCAACAGCCGCAGAAGGCCATTGCTTTCACCTCCTGCCTGTGAGCTCCCAAAGGCACCTGGTGGGCCACTGCGAGTAGCAGAGAGCTGGACTAGATGGACTCTGGTCTGATCCAGCAGGCTTGTTCTTATGTTCTTATGTTTTTATTATAAAATGTAGGCAGGCATTGATGGAGAAAAACCCGACTTGAGGCCTTGAATCTATTCCAAACTCATTAATGCTGACTGCGGAGTGGCCCGGCGTGTATTTTTGAATTGTATAGCTTCGATGTCAGCAACTTTTGAACGATTTGTTGGCTTGAACAGGCTTCTGACGTGAAACCCCGACTATCGCAGCATCCCAGCCAGAGAATAAGCGCTGCCGAAACTGGCTATCAATTGCCGGTGGTAATCAAAAGAAATTATCAGGGCGAATCCGCCAATTCGAGGAATTAACATGAGATGCGCCATCGCCAAGTGTCAACCGGTATAAAGTCTCACCCCAGACACCTACCGCCGTTTTGCTGAGACCTCTGGGTGGTTTGAGAGTTTCTCAGAGGTTGATCATTGAGAGGTTAATCACTGAGAACGGCTCAGTCAGTTTTATTATGGCCATTAGGCCAGCAAAAAAGAGTAGAGAAGAACAAGAAAAAGGGAAGAACAATAAACAAAAGACGTACTGAATTTTGTACAGAAATCTATGGTCTGAGCCTGGCCACAAAAAAATATCATCAGCTTGTAGCATTATTACGGTCACCTTCATGTAGTCTGGCTCTTGGCCCTAACATGATTCTTCGCTTATTATGTGCCAGCATACAAAATTTAGCTACCTGCTTCTATGCGCAAAACTCGGCCTTCCCGCAGGTAAATTCTCGCCAGAACCTGAAATCGGGAATGAACTCTCATTAAATTTCTGTACTGAATAAACAATGGATGAATTAAAGCCTCCCTTTCCCCTTTATGGAGTTCACAATGCAATAGAATATGTAATACAGAGTCCACTTCCCCTGAGTTACAAACACATAATCTCCTATGTCAGTGATGGCGAACCTTTTCGAGGCCGAGTGCCCAAACTGCAACCCAAAACCCACTTATTTATCGCAAAGTGCCAACACGGCAATTTAACTTGAATATTGAGGTTTTAGTTTAGAAAAAACGGTTGGCACCGAGGCGCACGTTAGGAGTAAGCTTGGTGGTAGTCGGTGGCTTTGTTTTGAAGCAACCATGTAACTCTTCCAACGGGTGAATCACGACCCTAGGAGGGTTTACTCAGAAGCAAGTCAATTTCCTTCAACCTAACATGTATATCCTGTATTGTATGTGCTTTTTAATCTGTTTTTTTTTATTATTGTTGTATTGCTGTCTATGCCAATAAAGGCTTGCTTCTACTCAGAAGCAAGCCCCATTGCCAGTAACCGAGCTTACTCCCAGGTAAAGGATCACGCTTTAGTTCTTCCCATGAAAATCAGTAGGGTTTAACAGCGCTTAACAGGGTTACCTACACTGCTTCCCCCAAACTAGGTCTTAAGTTTAATGCTAATAACCGAGCCCAGCGGCCCAGGCCAGCCTAGATATTGGGGGGGGGGGGCATTCTGTTTGCGCGTGCCCACAGAGAGGGCTCTCCCGTGCCATAGGTTCGCCACCACTGTCCTATGTCGTGGGATTTTTTGGTAGCACGGCTACCAAGAGCACTCTTCCGCCACCGTGATGTGCAGCCTCACTGGGATCCTGAGCGTCTTCTAGGAAAACACCCAGCTTGTGGCGGAGGATGCCGAGGCCAGCACTGCCCTGTGAAAATTGATTGCGCACCCGACAGCATGCCCCAGGATCCTGTACAACACGCAGCACAAGCTTCTTTTCTGCAGCTCCTGAGATTAGGACAAGGAGTAATGCATTCAAACGACGAGAAAAGGGATTCCATCTAAGGCAGTGGTGGCGAACCTTTGGCACTCCAGATGGTATGGACTACAATTCCCATCAGCCCCTGCCAATTGGCCATGCTGGCAGGGGCTGATGGGAATTGTAGTCCATGAACATCTGGAGGGCCACAGGTTGCAGACCCCTGATCTAAATATTAGGAGGGGCTTCCTGATGGTCAGGGGTGTTGGACAGTGGAATGCACTGCCTCGGAGGGTGGTGGAGTCTCCTTCTTGGGAGGTTTGGAAACAGAGGCTGGATGAACGTATGTCGGGAGTGCTTTGATTGTGTGTTTCTGCGTGGCATGGGGTTGGACTGGATGGCCCCTGGGGTCTCTTCCAACTCTATGATGTCAAATGTAGAAGGGGAAGGTTTTCTCTGCAGGTGGACATTTGATAACCGCTGTGATTTTTTTTGTTGCAGATCGGTACCATCAAATATTATGCAACCCAACCCCTCTGGAAAATCATCCCAAACTTGGAGTACTGCTACTACCCAGACCCTACTTATTGCTTACCTCTGAAAAAGGTGGGAAACTGTGAAGAAGAAGAAGAAGAAGAAGAAGAAGAAGAAGAAGAAGAAGAAGAAGAAGAAGAAGAAGAAGAAGAAGAAGAAGAAGAAGAAGAAGAGTTGGATTTAAACCCCACCTTGCTCTCCTGTAAGGAGACTCAAAGGGGCTGACAATCTCCTTTCCCTTCCTCTCACCACAACAAACACCCTGTGAGGTGGGAGGGGCTGAGAGAGCTCCAAAGAACTGTGACTAGCCCAAGGTCACCAAACTGGCATGTGTTGGGGTGCACGAGCTAATCTGGTTCACCAGATAAGCCTCCACAGCTCAAGTGGCAGAGCGGGGAATCAAACCCCGCTCCTCAGATTAAAATGCACCTGCTCTTAACCACTACACCATGCTGGGCAAACCCACCTCCGATCTCCTCTTGCCTGGAAAATTTTATGGAGTCACCATAAGTCAGCTGGGACTTCAGGGTACAACAGAAAGGTGACAAACAGGATTCAAAGGCACTGCGTGAATAAGAATGGCCACGTACGGCCTCTCCCAAACTCCATCTAGGCCCTAAATCTCCCTCTATTGGATGACCAAACTGGGTTGGATGAAGTCAACATTTCAGATAATCAGTGCAGGAACGACCTCAATATATTGGGGGGGAGGGGGGGAGATGAGAGTCATTCTGGAAACCTTCTCCCCCCCGCCCCGCCCCCCAGCATTGGGCTCTCTTTGGAAAACTGCTTCTTGCTCCTTTTATTTCTCCGAGATCTCTGACGGACAGACGGAGCCTTGGATTCCGACCGAGATAAAATACACAGAAGTCTCAAACAAAAGAACACCGCAAAAGATAAACAGCAGTTAAAGCAATCTGGGTCTCCGCAGCTTGACCCTGGGTTATATAATCTTATAATATCACCTTCCAGATGCCAAAACCAGACGGCGCTCTCGGAAAAAGCGTGCGTGGAGGACCAGGGAAGAGGCGCAGAGCGGCGGAGGGCAGAGCATTAGCCTGGGAGGCTCCTCAGAGATCCGCTGGAGGCCTGCGTGGCTGGCCACATCGTTTCACGGGCTTCCCAAAAGCCAGAGAAGGAGCCACCGAGCTCCACAAATGCGCACCAGAGTCCTGTTCCAGAGGCCCAGGTGAAGCCGAGGTTTGACTCTTAGGCCAAGTCTTTGCTACACCTCTGCAAACTCAGCCACTCACCCAGGTGGTGGCTGGTTACTCCTTAGTTACTTGCTTGTTGCTTTGGGAGGGGCTGCAGCTCAGTGGTGGAGAATCTGCTTGGCATGCTGAAGCCCCCGATTTAATCCCCAGCATCTACAGTTGAAGAAGAAGAGGAGGAGGAGTTGGAGGAGGAGGAGTTTGGATTTATACCCCCCCCACACACACACACACACGCAGCAGTGGCGTAGGAGGTGAAGAGCTCGTGTCTCTAATCTGGAGGAACTGGGTTTGATTCCCCGCTCTGCTGCCTGAGCTGTGGAGGCTTCTCTGGGGAATTCAGATTAGCCTGCGCACTCCCACACACGCCGGCTGGGTGACCTTGGGCTAGTCACAGCTTCTCGGAGCTCTCTCAGCCCCACCTACCTCACAGGGTGTTTGTTGTGAGGGGGGAAGGGCAAGGAGATTGTCAGCCCCTTTGAGTCTCCTGCAGGAGACAAAGGGGGGATATAAATCCAAACTACTCCTCCTCCTCCTCCTCCTCCTCCTCCTCTTCTTCTTCTTCTTCTTCTTCTCTCCTGTAAGAAGACTCAAGAGGGCTTACAAGCGCCTTTCCCTTCCTCTCCCCACAACAGACACCTGGTGAGGCAGGTGGGGCTGAGAGAGTTCTGAGAGAACTGGGACTGGCCCAAGGTCAGCCAGCAGGAACGTGGGAGTGCAGAAACACATCCGGTTCACCAGATAAGCCTCCTCCACTCAGATGCAGGAGTGGGGGAATCAAGCCTGGTTCTCCACATTAGAAAGGGCCAGGCAGAAGGCAGTAGGTCTGGGGAGAGGCCTCCATTCGAGACACTGGAGAGCCGCTGCCCGTCTGGGCAGACGGGGCTGACCTAGATGGACACAAGGCCCTGATTCAGCAGAGGCAGCTTCACGCGTTAGTTACAACCGTGCGCCATGAGTATGCAGAGCACCCAGCAAGCAGGACAGACCCTCTGGAATTCAGCATGGTGGCTGCGACAGAACACCCTGTTGGAGGAACATTTGGGGTTAACATGAGCTCGGAGTCCTACAGCTTCGTTTCAGGAGGGCTAGTGGGTAGATGAAAGGTTTTAAGGGTGCTCCTGGACTTTGCATTTCCACCATTGCTACTCAAACCCCCACTTTCCAGTTAGCGAGATCAGCCTCGTTGTTTCATGCAGCAGTGGCGTAGTCTCTAAGAGCAGGTGCATTCTGATCTGGAGGAACTGGGTTTGATTCCCAGCTCTGCCGCCTGAGCTGTGGAGGCTTATCTGCTTTTTACGCTGACTTTTTAAGCATTACACTTAACTGCGTCAACTACATTTTGCATTAGTTGTAGATAAATGATGGTCTAAAGGTATGTGATGAATAGATCTGGGGTGCCAAATTCCAGCCCTCCGAATGTTCATGGACTGTGATTCTCATCAGCCCCTGCCAGTGTGGCCCCATGGACGTCTGGAGGGAGGGCCAGAGTTTGACCCCCTCCTTGGCATAGACGGGAAGGAAATGGCAGTGCAGAAATCAAAACTGGCCAGTGGCGATGGAACTATTGCACATTGACATGAAAAAGTGGGTGGTGATGTAACCCCCATGCTCAGAATGGGTTGACCCAGAAAGGGGGGGAGACTCAAAGCAGCAGGAGGCTGCAGAGCTCATGTAGTTTGGAGGAGACGAGGCTACCAGACTCGGACCTTGGTTTGTATAAGCCCTGAACACCTTGTTAAGGTAACTGCAATGTTGTTGGGAACTACTGGGAAGGTGGTAGTTTATTTTTGCTATGTTGTAAATGTTGGAGTTTATTGTTTCAGGGTTTTTTTTTATGTTTGTAATGGGTGAGAGTTCTCCTGGAAACCTTCATCATGTTGAATCCTGTTCAGCAAGCCCTTGGAGTCTTCAGGAGCCAACCCACTTGCAAAGAAGAATTGGACTTGGCAGTATCAGTAGACTGTAAATATAAGGACTTGAAAATGCAACCTGAACAGGACTGTAAAGTGTCAATGTTAAATGTTTTAAAAGCATTATTTGTTAAGAGAAGTAAACTGTTTTGTTTTAAATTTAGTTCTTTGCAACTCCTTCCAAGTATTGCCCCACAGAACCCACCGAAAGAGGTTACAGTGACACCCTATGAAAGATGGGGAAGCAGATGTTGGAGGGCAGAGCGTGCCCCTCTCTTTCTCAGCCCCCCACAGGGTCAATCCCAGCATCCACCAGGCCCAAAGGAGTGACGGATACAATGGGGCGACTTATTAAGAGCTGCCTGCCAGCCAGCTGGTCAGAGTCAGCTGGCCCTTTAAGAGCTGGCCAGGGGCTGAGTGGATTGCCCTTGGACAGCCAGTGACCTGACCCAGTGAGCAGCGGAGAAGCTGTGTTGTCGGGGTGGGGGAAGGGAGTAAGGGGGCAGACATTTGCTCAGGAGGCACCACTGTGGGTTCCCTCACAGGCTGGGCCGTGTCCCCATAGGGCAGTGGTGGCGAACCTTTGGCACTACAGATGTTATGGACTACAATCCCCATCAGGGGCTGATGGGGATTGTAGTCCATAACATCTGGAGTGCCAAAGGTTCACCACCACTGCCCTATGGGCTTCTGGGTAAAGAGAGGCCACAGGGCAGGCCCAGGTGCTTGAGGGAGGAGGCCGAAGAGACCAATTCCGTTTCCCAGCTTTAAAGGGAGCAGAGCTGCAGAGAGGAGGTGAATGAGGGTGGGAGCCAATCCCTCTCTGTCTGAAGCCAAGGGCAGGTGCTTCCGCCCCCATGTGCCCAGGTCCGTTATTGGCCGGGGCAAAATGAGGTCATCAGTGCATGGACAAGTAGGGTGGCCAACCTGCAGGTGGCACCTGGAGATCACTGGTATTACAAGAAGAAGAAGAAGAAGAAGAAGAAGAAGAGGAGGAGGAGGAGGAGGAGGAGTTTGGATTTATATCCCCCCTTTCTCTCCTGCAGGAGACTCAAAGGGGCTGACAATCTCCTTGCCCTTCCCCCCTCACAACAAACACCCTGTGAGGTGGGTGGGGCTGAGAGAGCTCCGAGAAGCTGTGACTAGCCCAAGGTCACCCAGCTGGCGTGTGTGGGAGTGCCCAGAGAAGCCTCCACAGCTCAGGCGGCAGAGCTGGGAATCAAACCCGGTTCCTCCAGGTTAGATACACGAGCTCCCACGCCACTGCTGCACAACTGATTCTCCACACTGCAGACATCAGTGCCCCAGGAGAAAACCCACGGCTTTGGAAGGCCGGCTGCGTGGCATGGTCCCTGCGTTCTCCCCGCTTCCCTGCCCCCTGGCACCCCTCCAGCTCTCCTCTCTTTCTGTCCCCACAACCAGCGTGGTCCCTGCCTGTCCCGCTGCCTTCACAAAAGACTTGTTGTGGGTCCGTCCATGCCCGACCTTTCACTCGCACTCAGTGCAGACGGAGGGTGCTTGAGAACACCGATGTGCAGGCACGCACACACGCCATTCCTTCCAGCCAGTTATAGAAACGTTGCCAGACTGACCCTGGCTATTTTCAGAGCGCTGCACATTTGTCAGCGCTTGACACGGCAGGGAAGCCAGAGGGGCCTCCGGGAGCCAGGAGGGGAAGGGAGGGGCCCTGCCGAACCTCACCCATCCAGCTGGCAAATCCGGGCGGACCAAAATTGCCTCTGGCGCGCGTCCCTGCCTGGCTCCGAGGCCCCTGCCTGCCACAGAGATAATCAGAGGGTTTAAAACAGAGCTATTTGGGGGTGGGGGAAGACTGATATCATTTTGGATTTGGGAAGGCTGGGGAGGTGCTCCGGGGAACGATTCTGCCGATATGACTTCTGCAAAACAGAACTTGCTTGTTGTGTACCCAAAACCATCCCATTTGGTCACGATCCTACCTGCGTGGCTGGAGGTGGCACCAGAGAGCCCTTGACGTAGGACAGTGTTCACACTTCCGGATCAATATGGGCTGGGTGCAGCTGCAGCCCTCCAGGTAGGGCCTAGGGCAGCGATGGCGAACCTTTTCGAGACCGAGTGCCCAAATTGCAACCAAAACCCCACTTATTTATCGCAAAGTGCCAACACGGCAATTTAACCTGAATACTGAGGTTTTAGTTTAGAAAAAACCAGTTGGCTCCGAGGCGTGCGTTACTCGGGAGTAAGCTTGGTGGCTTTGCTTTGAAGCAACCGTGCAACTCTTCCAACAGGTGAATCACGACCCTAGGAGGGTTTATTCAGAAGCAAGCCCCATTGCCAGCAACCAAGCTTACTCCCGGGTAAAGGGTTGTGCTTTAGTTCTTTGCATGAAAATCAGTGGGATTTAACAGCGCTTAACAGGGTTACCTACACTGCTTCCCCAAAACTAGGTCTTAGGTTTAGTACTAATAATCGAGCCCAGCGGCCCAGGCCAGCCTAGATGGGGGGGGCACTCTGTTTGCGTGTGCCCACAGAGAGGGCTCTGAGTGCCACCTCTGGCACCCGTGCCATAGGTTCGCCACCACTGGCCTAGGGATATCTCAGAATGGCACCGGATCTCCAGACCACAAGGGTCCGAACTCTTGGAGAAAATTGTCTGTTATCTGTTTGCGGCAACAGCAAAATATGGGAAGTCAAAAGCTAGAATTACGTTTTCCTTTGAGTCCAGTGGGCATTTCTATTACCGTGTTTTCTCCGAAAATAAGACAGGGTCTTATATTAATTTTTACTCCAAAAGATGCATTAGTGCTTATTTTCAGGGGATGTCTTATTTTTTAAAATATAATTTTGCACCCACACATGACCAGATCAGCTGCACCGGGGAGTCTGTAACTAGGGCTTATTTTTGGAGTAGGATTTTTATATCAAGCCTCCTCCAAAAATCCCAAAAAATCATGCTAGGGCTTATTTTCGGGGTAGGCCTTATTTTCAGGGAAACAGGGTAGAAGAAGAAGAAGAGGAGTTTGGATTTATATCCCCCCTTTCTCTCCTGCAGGAGACTCAAAGGGGCTGACAATCTCCTTGCCCTCCCCCCCTCACAACAAACACCCTGTGAGGTGGGTGGGGCTGAGAGAGCTCTGAGAAGCTGTGACTAGCCCAAGGTCACCCAGCTGGCGTGTGTGGGAGTGCACAGGCGAATCTGAATTCCCCAGAGAAGCCTCCACAGCTCAGGCAGCAGAGCTGGGAATCAAACCCGGTTCCTCCAGAATAGATACATGAGCTCTTAACCTCCTACGCCACTGCTGCTCCATGAACAGAAGCAGTTAATTTTAGCCCTGGTTTATGTTTAAAATATTCTATATTGACTTAGTCAGAATTAGGCAGGAAACAGCAGTTTCTAAACTTCTAAGGGTAGCCACGTTGGTCTCCAGCTGCACCTTATAGACCAGCAAGAGTTTCGGGGCCTGAGTTTCAAGTCCTAAATGCAAACAACCCCCTCCCCATTCCGTGAAACACCCATATTTTCCCTCTACCGAGCAGGAGGCTTTTTTGGAGTCCTCTGTCCAACACTGCACTTTAAGAAAGATGTAAAGAAGCTGGAACAGGTAAAGAAGTTGGAACAGAAGCTGGAACAGGTCAGCAGCAGCAGTGGCGAAGGAGGTTAACAGCTCGTGTATCTAATCTGGAGGAACCGGGTTTGATTCCCAGCTCTGCCGCCTGTGGGGGGGGGGGGGGGTGGGGGGGTTATGGGGGGGGTGGGGGGGGGGGGGGTGGGGGGTGGGGGGGGGGTGGGGGGTTGGGGGGGGTGGGGGGGGGGGGGGGTGGGGGGGGGGGGGGGGGGGGGGGGGGGGGGGTGGGGGGGGGGGGGGGTGGGGGGGGGGGGGGGTGGGGGGGGGGGGGGGTGGGGGGGGGGGGGGGTGGGGGGGGGGGGGGGTGGGGGGGGGGGGGGGTGGGGGGGGGGGGGGGTGGGGGGGGGGGGGGGTGGGGGGGGGGGGGGGTGGGGGGGGGGGGGGGTGGGGGGGGGGGGGGGTGGGGGGGGGGGGGGGTGGGGGGGGGGGGGGGTGGGGGGGGGGGGGGGTGGGGGGGGGGGGGGGTGGGGGGGGGGGGGGGTGGGGGGGGGGGGGGGTGGGGGGGGGGGGGGGTGGGGGGGGGGGGGGGTGGGGGGGGGGGGGGGTGGGGGGGGGGGGGGGTGGGGGGGGGGGGGGGTGGGGGGGGGGGGGGGTGGGGGGGGGGGGGGGTGGGGGGGGGGGGGGGTGGGGGGGGGGGGGGGTGGGGGGGGGGGGGGGTGGGGGGGGGGGGGGGTGGGGGGGGGGGGGGGTGGGGGGGGGGGGGGGTGGGGGGGGGGGGGGGTGGGGGGGGGGGGGGGTGGGGGGGGGGGGGGGTGGGGGGGGGGGGGGGTGGGGGGGGGGGGGGGTGGGGGGGGGGGGGGGTGGGGGGGGGGGGGGGTGGGGGGGGGGGGGGGTGGGGGGGGGGGGGGGTGGGGGGGGGGGGGGGTGGGGGGGGGGGGGGGTGGGGGGGGGGGGGGGTGGGGGGGGGGGGGGGTGGGGGGGGGGGGGGGTGGGGGGGGGGGGGGGTGGGGGGGGGGGGGGGTGGGGGGGGGGGGGGGTGGGGGGGGGGGGGGGTGGGGGGGGGGGGGGGTGGGGGGGGGGGGGGGTGGGGGGGGGGGGGGGTGGGGGGGGGGGGGGGTGGGGGGGGGGGGGGGTGGGGGGGGGGGGGGGTGGGGGGGGGGGGGGGTGGGGGGGGGGGGGGGTGGGGGGGGGGGGGGGTGGGGGGGGGGGGGGGTGGGGGGGGGGGGGGGTGGGGGGGGGGGGGGGTGGGGGGGGGGGGGGGTGGGGGGGGGGGGGGGTGGGGGGGGGGGGGGGTGGGGGGGGGGGGGGGTGGGGGGGGGGGGGGGTGGGGGGGGGGGGGGGTGGGGGGGGGGGGGGGTGGGGGGGGGGGGGGGTGGGGGGGGGGGGGGGTGGGGGGGGGGGGGGGTGGGGGGGGGGGGGGGTGGGGGGGGGGGGGGGTGGGGGGGGGGGGGGGTGGGGGGGGGGGGGGGTGGGGGGGGGGGGGGGTGGGGGGGGGGGGGGGTGGGGGGGGGGGGGGGTGGGGGGGGGGGGGGGTGGGGGGGGGGGGGGGTGGGGGGGGGGGGGGGTGGGGGGGGGGGGGGGTGGGGGGGGGGGGGGGTGGGGGGGGGGGGGGGTGGGGGGGGGGGGGGGTGGGGGGGGGGGGGGGTGGGGGGGGGGGGGGGTGGGGGGGGGGGGGGGTGGGGGGGGGGGGGGGTGGGGGGGGGGGGGGGTGGGGGGGGGGGGGGGTGGGGGGGGGGGGGGGTGGGGGGGGGGGGGGGTGGGGGGGGGGGGGGGTGGGGGGGGGGGGGGGTGGGGGGGGGGGGGGGTGGGGGGGGGGGGGGGTGGGGGGGGGGGGGGGTGGGGGGGGGGGGGGGTGGGGGGGGGGGGGGGTGGGGGGGGGGGGGGGTGGGGGGGGGGGGGGGTGGGGGGGGGGGGGGGTGGGGGGGGGGGGGGGTGGGGGGGGGGGGGGGTGGGGGGGGGGGGGGGTGGGGGGGGGGGGGGGTGGGGGGGGGGGGGGGTGGGGGGGGGGGGGGGTGGGGGGGGGGGGGGGTGGGGGGGGGGGGGGGTGGGGGGGGGGGGGGGTGGGGGGGGGGGGGGGTGGGGGGGGGGGGGGGTGGGGGGGGGGGGGGGTGGGGGGGGGGGGGGGTGGGGGGGGGGGGGGGTGGGGGGGGGGGGGGGTGGGGGGGGGGGGGGGTGGGGGGGGGGGGGGGTGGGGGGGGGGGGGGGTGGGGGGGGGGGGGGGTGGGGGGGGGGGGGGGTGGGGGGGGGGGGGGGTGGGGGGGGGGGGGGGTGGGGGGGGGGGGGGGTGGGGGGGGGGGGGGGTGGGGGGGGGGGGGGGTGGGGGGGGGGGGGGGTGGGGGGGGGGGGGGGTGGGGGGGGGGGGGGGTGGGGGGGGGGGGGGGTGGGGGGGGGGGGGGGTGGGGGGGGGGGGGGGTGGGGGGGGGGGGGGGTGGGGGGGGGGGGGGGTGGGGGGGGGGGGGGGTGGGGGGGGGGGGGGGTGGGGGGGGGGGGGGGTGGGGGGGGGGGGGGGTGGGGGGGGGGGGGGGTGGGGGGGGGGGGGGGTGGGGGGGGGGGGGGGTGGGGGGGGGGGGGGGTGGGGGGGGGGGGGGGTGGGGGGGGGGGGGGGTGGGGGGGGGGGGGGGTGGGGGGGGGGGGGGGTGGGGGGGGGGGGGGGTGGGGGGGGGGGGGGGTGGGGGGGGGGGGGGGTGGGGGGGGGGGGGGGTGGGGGGGGGGGGGGGTGGGGGGGGGGGGGGGTGGGGGGGGGGGGGGGTGGGGGGGGGGGGGGGTGGGGGGGGGGGGGGGTGGGGGGGGGGGGGGGTGGGGGGGGGGGGGGGTGGGGGGGGGGGGGGGTGGGGGGGGGGGGGGGTGGGGGGGGGGGGGGGTGGGGGGGGGGGGGGGTGGGGGGGGGGGGGGGTGGGGGGGGGGGGGGGTGGGGGGGGGGGGGGGTGGGGGGGGGGGGGGGTGGGGGGGGGGGGGGGTGGGGGGGGGGGGGGGTGGGGGGGGGGGGGGGTGGGGGGGGGGGGGGGTGGGGGGGGGGGGGGGTGGGGGGGGGGGGGGGTGGGGGGGGGGGGGGGTGGGGGGGGGGGGGGGTGGGGGGGGGGGGGGGTGGGGGGGGGGGGGGGTGGGGGGGGGGGGGGGTGGGGGGGGGGGGGGGTGGGGGGGGGGGGGGGTGGGGGGGGGGGGGGGTGGGGGGGGGGGGGGGTGGGGGGGGGGGGGGGTGGGGGGGGGGGGGGGTGGGGGGGGGGGGGGGTGGGGGGGGGGGGGGGTGGGGGGGGGGGGGGGTGGGGGGGGGGGGGGGTGGGGGGGGGGGGGGGTGGGGGGGGGGGGGGGTGGGGGGGGGGGGGGGTGGGGGGGGGGGGGGGTGGGGGGGGGGGGGGGTGGGGGGGGGGGGGGGTGGGGGGGGGGGGGGGTGGGGGGGGGGGGGGGTGGGGGGGGGGGGGGGTGGGGGGGGGGGGGGGTGGGGGGGGGGGGGGGTGGGGGGGGGGGGGGGTGGGGGGGGGGGGGGGTGGGGGGGGGGGGGGGTGGGGGGGGGGGGGGGTGGGGGGGGGGGGGGGTGGGGGGGGGGGGGGGTGGGGGGGGGGGGGGGTGGGGGGGGGGGGGGGTGGGGGGGGGGGGGGGTGGGGGGGGGGGGGGGTGGGGGGGGGGGGGGGTGGGGGGGGGGGGGGGTGGGGGGGGGGGGGGGTGGGGGGGGGGGGGGGTGGGGGGGGGGGGGGGTGGGGGGGGGGGGGGGTGGGGGGGGGGGGGGGTGGGGGGGGGGGGGGGTGGGGGGGGGGGGGGGTGGGGGGGGGGGGGGGTGGGGGGGGGGGGGGGTGGGGGGGGGGGGGGGTGGGGGGGGGGGGGGGTGGGGGGGGGGGGGGGTGGGGGGGGGGGGGGGTGGGGGGGGGGGGGGGTGGGGGGGGGGGGGGGTGGGGGGGGGGGGGGGTGGGGGGGGGGGGGGGTGGGGGGGGGGGGGGGTGGGGGGGGGGGGGGGTGGGGGGGGGGGGGGGTGGGGGGGGGGGGGGGTGGGGGGGGGGGGGGGTGGGGGGGGGGGGGGGTGGGGGGGGGGGGGGGTGGGGGGGGGGGGGGGTGGGGGGGGGGGGGGGTGGGGGGGGGGGGGGGTGGGGGGGGGGGGGGGTGGGGGGGGGGGGGGGTGGGGGGGGGGGGGGGTGGGGGGGGGGGGGGGTGGGGGGGGGGGGGGGTGGGGGGGGGGGGGGGTGGGGGGGGGGGGGGGTGGGGGGGGGGGGGGGTGGGGGGGGGGGGGGGTGGGGGGGGGGGGGGGTGGGGGGGGGGGGGGGTGGGGGGGGGGGGGGGTGGGGGGGGGGGGGGGTGGGGGGGGGGGGGGGTGGGGGGGGGGGGGGGTGGGGGGGGGGGGGGGTGGGGGGGGGGGGGGGTGGGGGGGGGGGGGGGTGGGGGGGGGGGGGGGTGGGGGGGGGGGGGGGTGGGGGGGGGGGGGGGTGGGGGGGGGGGGGGGTGGGGGGGGGGGGGGGTGGGGGGGGGGGGGGGTGGGGGGGGGGGGGGGTGGGGGGGGGGGGGGGTGGGGGGGGGGGGGGGTGGGGGGGGGGGGGGGTGGGGGGGGGGGGGGGTGGGGGGGGGGGGGGGTGGGGGGGGGGGGGGGTGGGGGGGGGGGGGGGTGGGGGGGGGGGGGGGTGGGGGGGGGGGGGGGTGGGGGGGGGGGGGGGTGGGGGGGGGGGGGGGTGGGGGGGGGGGGGGGTGGGGGGGGGGGGGGGTGGGGGGGGGGGGGGGTGGGGGGGGGGGGGGGTGGGGGGGGGGGGGGGTGGGGGGGGGGGGGGGTGGGGGGGGGGGGGGGTGGGGGGGGGGGGGGGTGGGGGGGGGGGGGGGTGGGGGGGGGGGGGGGTGGGGGGGGGGGGGGGTGGGGGGGGGGGGGGGTGGGGGGGGGGGGGGGTGGGGGGGGGGGGGGGTGGGGGGGGGGGGGGGTGGGGGGGGGGGGGGGTGGGGGGGGGGGGGGGTGGGGGGGGGGGGGGGTGGGGGGGGGGGGGGGTGGGGGGGGGGGGGGGTGGGGGGGGGGGGGGGTGGGGGGGGGGGGGGGTGGGGGGGGGGGGGGGTGGGGGGGGGGGGGGGTGGGGGGGGGGGGGGGTGGGGGGGGGGGGGGGTGGGGGGGGGGGGGGGTGGGGGGGGGGGGGGGTGGGGGGGGGGGGGGGTGGGGGGGGGGGGGGGTGGGGGGGGGGGGGGGTGGGGGGGGGGGGGGGTGGGGGGGGGGGGGGGTGGGGGGGGGGGGGGGTGGGGGGGGGGGGGGGTGGGGGGGGGGGGGGGTGGGGGGGGGGGGGGGTGGGGGGGGGGGGGGGTGGGGGGGGGGGGGGGTGGGGGGGGGGGGGGGTGGGGGGGGGGGGGGGTGGGGGGGGGGGGGGGTGGGGGGGGGGGGGGGTGGGGGGGGGGGGGGGTGGGGGGGGGGGGGGGTGGGGGGGGGGGGGGGTGGGGGGGGGGGGGGGTGGGGGGGGGGGGGGGTGGGGGGGGGGGGGGGTGGGGGGGGGGGGGGGTGGGGGGGGGGGGGGGTGGGGGGGGGGGGGGGTGGGGGGGGGGGGGGGTGGGGGGGGGGGGGGGTGGGGGGGGGGGGGGGTGGGGGGGGGGGGGGGTGGGGGGGGGGGGGGGTGGGGGGGGGGGGGGGTGGGGGGGGGGGGGGGTGGGGGGGGGGGGGGGTGGGGGGGGGGGGGGGTGGGGGGGGGGGGGGGTGGGGGGGGGGGGGGGTGGGGGGGGGGGGGGGTGGGGGGGGGGGGGGGTGGGGGGGGGGGGGGGTGGGGGGGGGGGGGGGTGGGGGGGGGGGGGGGTGGGGGGGGGGGGGGGTGGGGGGGGGGGGGGGTGGGGGGGGGGGGGGGTGGGGGGGGGGGGGGGTGGGGGGGGGGGGGGGTGGGGGGGGGGGGGGGTGGGGGGGGGGGGGGGTGGGGGGGGGGGGGGGTGGGGGGGGGGGGGGGTGGGGGGGGGGGGGGGTGGGGGGGGGGGGGGGTGGGGGGGGGGGGGGGTGGGGGGGGGGGGGGGTGGGGGGGGGGGGGGGTGGGGGGGGGGGGGGGTGGGGGGGGGGGGGGGTGGGGGGGGGGGGGGGTGGGGGGGGGGGGGGGTGGGGGGGGGGGGGGGTGGGGGGGGGGGGGGGTGGGGGGGGGGGGGGGTGGGGGGGGGGGGGGGTGGGGGGGGGGGGGGGTGGGGGGGGGGGGGGGTGGGGGGGGGGGGGGGTGGGGGGGGGGGGGGGTGGGGGGGGGGGGGGGTGGGGGGGGGGGGGGGTGGGGGGGGGGGGGGGTGGGGGGGGGGGGGGGTGGGGGGGGGGGGGGGTGGGGGGGGGGGGGGGTGGGGGGGGGGGGGGGTGGGGGGGGGGGGGGGTGGGGGGGGGGGGGGGTGGGGGGGGGGGGGGGTGGGGGGGGGGGGGGGTGGGGGGGGGGGGGGGTGGGGGGGGGGGGGGGTGGGGGGGGGGGGGGGTGGGGGGGGGGGGGGGTGGGGGGGGGGGGGGGTGGGGGGGGGGGGGGGTGGGGGGGGGGGGGGGTGGGGGGGGGGGGGGGTGGGGGGGGGGGGGGGTGGGGGGGGGGGGGGGTGGGGGGGGGGGGGGGTGGGGGGGGGGGGGGGTGGGGGGGGGGGGGGGTGGGGGGGGGGGGGGGTGGGGGGGGGGGGGGGTGGGGGGGGGGGGGGGTGGGGGGGGGGGGGGGTGGGGGGGGGGGGGGGTGGGGGGGGGGGGGGGTGGGGGGGGGGGGGGGTGGGGGGGGGGGGGGGTGGGGGGGGGGGGGGGTGGGGGGGGGGGGGGGTGGGGGGGGGGGGGGGTGGGGGGGGGGGGGGGTGGGGGGGGGGGGGGGTGGGGGGGGGGGGGGGTGGGGGGGGGGGGGGGTGGGGGGGGGGGGGGGTGGGGGGGGGGGGGGGTGGGGGGGGGGGGGGGTGGGGGGGGGGGGGGGTGGGGGGGGGGGGGGGTGGGGGGGGGGGGGGGTGGGGGGGGGGGGGGGTGGGGGGGGGGGGGGGTGGGGGGGGGGGGGGGTGGGGGGGGGGGGGGGTGGGGGGGGGGGGGGGTGGGGGGGGGGGGGGGTGGGGGGGGGGGGGGGTGGGGGGGGGGGGGGGTGGGGGGGGGGGGGGGTGGGGGGGGGGGGGGGTGGGGGGGGGGGGGGGTGGGGGGGGGGGGGGGTGGGGGGGGGGGGGGGTGGGGGGGGGGGGGGGTGGGGGGGGGGGGGGGTGGGGGGGGGGGGGGGTGGGGGGGGGGGGGGGTGGGGGGGGGGGGGGGTGGGGGGGGGGGGGGGTGGGGGGGGGGGGGGGTGGGGGGGGGGGGGGGTGGGGGGGGGGGGGGGTGGGGGGGGGGGGGGGTGGGGGGGGGGGGGGGTGGGGGGGGGGGGGGGTGGGGGGGGGGGGGGGTGGGGGGGGGGGGGGGTGGGGGGGGGGGGGGGTGGGGGGGGGGGGGGGTGGGGGGGGGGGGGGGTGGGGGGGGGGGGGGGTGGGGGGGGGGGGGGGTGGGGGGGGGGGGGGGTGGGGGGGGGGGGGGGTGGGGGGGGGGGGGGGTGGGGGGGGGGGGGGGTGGGGGGGGGGGGGGGTGGGGGGGGGGGGGGGTGGGGGGGGGGGGGGGTGGGGGGGGGGGGGGGTGGGGGGGGGGGGGGGTGGGGGGGGGGGGGGGTGGGGGGGGGGGGGGGTGGGGGGGGGGGGGGGTGGGGGGGGGGGGGGGTGGGGGGGGGGGGGGGTGGGGGGGGGGGGGGGTGGGGGGGGGGGGGGGTGGGGGGGGGGGGGGGTGGGGGGGGGGGGGGGTGGGGGGGGGGGGGGGTGGGGGGGGGGGGGGGTGGGGGGGGGGGGGGGTGGGGGGGGGGGGGGGTGGGGGGGGGGGGGGGTGGGGGGGGGGGGGGGTGGGGGGGGGGGGGGGTGGGGGGGGGGGGGGGTGGGGGGGGGGGGGGGTGGGGGGGGGGGGGGGTGGGGGGGGGGGGGGGTGGGGGGGGGGGGGGGTGGGGGGGGGGGGGGGTGGGGGGGGGGGGGGGTGGGGGGGGGGGGGGGTGGGGGGGGGGGGGGGTGGGGGGGGGGGGGGGTGGGGGGGGGGGGGGGTGGGGGGGGGGGGGGGTGGGGGGGGGGGGGGGTGGGGGGGGGGGGGGGTGGGGGGGGGGGGGGGTGGGGGGGGGGGGGGGTGGGGGGGGGGGGGGGTGGGGGGGGGGGGGGGTGGGGGGGGGGGGGGGTGGGGGGGGGGGGGGGTGGGGGGGGGGGGGGGTGGGGGGGGGGGGGGGTGGGGGGGGGGGGGGGTGGGGGGGGGGGGGGGTGGGGGGGGGGGGGGGTGGGGGGGGGGGGGGGTGGGGGGGGGGGGGGGTGGGGGGGGGGGGGGGTGGGGGGGGGGGGGGGTGGGGGGGGGGGGGGGTGGGGGGGGGGGGGGGTGGGGGGGGGGGGGGGTGGGGGGGGGGGGGGGTGGGGGGGGGGGGGGGTGGGGGGGGGGGGGGGTGGGGGGGGGGGGGGGTGGGGGGGGGGGGGGGTGGGGGGGGGGGGGGGTGGGGGGGGGGGGGGGTGGGGGGGGGGGGGGGTGGGGGGGGGGGGGGGTGGGGGGGGGGGGGGGTGGGGGGGGGGGGGGGTGGGGGGGGGGGGGGGTGGGGGGGGGGGGGGGTGGGGGGGGGGGGGGGTGGGGGGGGGGGGGGGTGGGGGGGGGGGGGGGTGGGGGGGGGGGGGGGTGGGGGGGGGGGGGGGTGGGGGGGGGGGGGGGTGGGGGGGGGGGGGGGTGGGGGGGGGGGGGGGTGGGGGGGGGGGGGGGTGGGGGGGGGGGGGGGTGGGGGGGGGGGGGGGTGGGGGGGGGGGGGGGTGGGGGGGGGGGGGGGTGGGGGGGGGGGGGGGTGGGGGGGGGGGGGGGTGGGGGGGGGGGGGGGTGGGGGGGGGGGGGGGTGGGGGGGGGGGGGGGTGGGGGGGGGGGGGGGTGGGGGGGGGGGGGGGTGGGGGGGGGGGGGGGTGGGGGGGGGGGGGGGTGGGGGGGGGGGGGGGTGGGGGGGGGGGGGGGTGGGGGGGGGGGGGGGTGGGGGGGGGGGGGGGTGGGGGGGGGGGGGGGTGGGGGGGGGGGGGGGTGGGGGGGGGGGGGGGTGGGGGGGGGGGGGGGTGGGGGGGGGGGGGGGTGGGGGGGGGGGGGGGTGGGGGGGGGGGGGGGTGGGGGGGGGGGGGGGTGGGGGGGGGGGGGGGTGGGGGGGGGGGGGGGTGGGGGGGGGGGGGGGTGGGGGGGGGGGGGGGTGGGGGGGGGGGGGGGTGGGGGGGGGGGGGGGTGGGGGGGGGGGGGGGTGGGGGGGGGGGGGGGTGGGGGGGGGGGGGGGTGGGGGGGGGGGGGGGTGGGGGGGGGGGGGGGTGGGGGGGGGGGGGGGTGGGGGGGGGGGGGGGTGGGGGGGGGGGGGGGTGGGGGGGGGGGGGGGTGGGGGGGGGGGGGGGTGGGGGGGGGGGGGGGTGGGGGGGGGGGGGGGTGGGGGGGGGGGGGGGTGGGGGGGGGGGGGGGTGGGGGGGGGGGGGGGTGGGGGGGGGGGGGGGTGGGGGGGGGGGGGGGTGGGGGGGGGGGGGGGTGGGGGGGGGGGGGGGTGGGGGGGGGGGGGGGTGGGGGGGGGGGGGGGTGGGGGGGGGGGGGGGTGGGGGGGGGGGGGGGTGGGGGGGGGGGGGGGTGGGGGGGGGGGGGGGTGGGGGGGGGGGGGGGTGGGGGGGGGGGGGGGTGGGGGGGGGGGGGGGTGGGGGGGGGGGGGGGTGGGGGGGGGGGGGGGTGGGGGGGGGGGGGGGTGGGGGGGGGGGGGGGTGGGGGGGGGGGGGGGTGGGGGGGGGGGGGGGTGGGGGGGGGGGGGGGTGGGGGGGGGGGGGGGTGGGGGGGGGGGGGGGTGGGGGGGGGGGGGGGTGGGGGGGGGGGGGGGTGGGGGGGGGGGGGGGTGGGGGGGGGGGGGGGTGGGGGGGGGGGGGGGTGGGGGGGGGGGGGGGTGGGGGGGGGGGGGGGTGGGGGGGGGGGGGGGTGGGGGGGGGGGGGGGTGGGGGGGGGGGGGGGTGGGGGGGGGGGGGGGTGGGGGGGGGGGGGGGTGGGGGGGGGGGGGGGTGGGGGGGGGGGGGGGTGGGGGGGGGGGGGGGTGGGGGGGGGGGGGGGTGGGGGGGGGGGGGGGTGGGGGGGGGGGGGGGTGGGGGGGGGGGGGGGTGGGGGGGGGGGGGGGTGGGGGGGGGGGGGGGTGGGGGGGGGGGGGGGTGGGGGGGGGGGGGGGTGGGGGGGGGGGGGGGTGGGGGGGGGGGGGGGTGGGGGGGGGGGGGGGTGGGGGGGGGGGGGGGTGGGGGGGGGGGGGGGTGGGGGGGGGGGGGGGTGGGGGGGGGGGGGGGTGGGGGGGGGGGGGGGTGGGGGGGGGGGGGGGTGGGGGGGGGGGGGGGTGGGGGGGGGGGGGGGTGGGGGGGGGGGGGGGTGGGGGGGGGGGGGGGTGGGGGGGGGGGGGGGTGGGGGGGGGGGGGGGTGGGGGGGGGGGGGGGTGGGGGGGGGGGGGGGTGGGGGGGGGGGGGGGTGGGGGGGGGGGGGGGTGGGGGGGGGGGGGGGTGGGGGGGGGGGGGGGTGGGGGGGGGGGGGGGTGGGGGGGGGGGGGGGTGGGGGGGGGGGGGGGTGGGGGGGGGGGGGGGTGGGGGGGGGGGGGGGTGGGGGGGGGGGGGGGTGGGGGGGGGGGGGGGTGGGGGGGGGGGGGGGTGGGGGGGGGGGGGGGTGGGGGGGGGGGGGGGTGGGGGGGGGGGGGGGTGGGGGGGGGGGGGGGTGGGGGGGGGGGGGGGTGGGGGGGGGGGGGGGTGGGGGGGGGGGGGGGTGGGGGGGGGGGGGGGTGGGGGGGGGGGGGGGTGGGGGGGGGGGGGGGTGGGGGGGGGGGGGGGTGGGGGGGGGGGGGGGTGGGGGGGGGGGGGGGTGGGGGGGGGGGGGGGTGGGGGGGGGGGGGGGTGGGGGGGGGGGGGGGTGGGGGGGGGGGGGGGTGGGGGGGGGGGGGGGTGGGGGGGGGGGGGGGTGGGGGGGGGGGGGGGTGGGGGGGGGGGGGGGTGGGGGGGGGGGGGGGTGGGGGGGGGGGGGGGTGGGGGGGGGGGGGGGTGGGGGGGGGGGGGGGTGGGGGGGGGGGGGGGTGGGGGGGGGGGGGGGTGGGGGGGGGGGGGGGTGGGGGGGGGGGGGGGTGGGGGGGGGGGGGGGTGGGGGGGGGGGGGGGTGGGGGGGGGGGGGGGTGGGGGGGGGGGGGGGTGGGGGGGGGGGGGGGTGGGGGGGGGGGGGGGTGGGGGGGGGGGGGGGTGGGGGGGGGGGGGGGTGGGGGGGGGGGGGGGTGGGGGGGGGGGGGGGTGGGGGGGGGGGGGGGTGGGGGGGGGGGGGGGTGGGGGGGGGGGGGGGTGGGGGGGGGGGGGGGTGGGGGGGGGGGGGGGTGGGGGGGGGGGGGGGTGGGGGGGGGGGGGGGTGGGGGGGGGGGGGGGTGGGGGGGGGGGGGGGTGGGGGGGGGGGGGGGTGGGGGGGGGGGGGGGTGGGGGGGGGGGGGGGTGGGGGGGGGGGGGGGTGGGGGGGGGGGGGGGTGGGGGGGGGGGGGGGTGGGGGGGGGGGGGGGTGGGGGGGGGGGGGGGTGGGGGGGGGGGGGGGTGGGGGGGGGGGGGGGTGGGGGGGGGGGGGGGTGGGGGGGGGGGGGGGTGGGGGGGGGGGGGGGTGGGGGGGGGGGGGGGTGGGGGGGGGGGGGGGTGGGGGGGGGGGGGGGTGGGGGGGGGGGGGGGTGGGGGGGGGGGGGGGTGGGGGGGGGGGGGGGTGGGGGGGGGGGGGGGTGGGGGGGGGGGGGGGTGGGGGGGGGGGGGGGTGGGGGGGGGGGGGGGTGGGGGGGGGGGGGGGTGGGGGGGGGGGGGGGTGGGGGGGGGGGGGGGTGGGGGGGGGGGGGGGTGGGGGGGGGGGGGGGTGGGGGGGGGGGGGGGTGGGGGGGGGGGGGGGTGGGGGGGGGGGGGGGTGGGGGGGGGGGGGGGTGGGGGGGGGGGGGGGTGGGGGGGGGGGGGGGTGGGGGGGGGGGGGGGTGGGGGGGGGGGGGGGTGGGGGGGGGGGGGGGTGGGGGGGGGGGGGGGTGGGGGGGGGGGGGGGTGGGGGGGGGGGGGGGTGGGGGGGGGGGGGGGTGGGGGGGGGGGGGGGTGGGGGGGGGGGGGGGTGGGGGGGGGGGGGGGTGGGGGGGGGGGGGGGTGGGGGGGGGGGGGGGTGGGGGGGGGGGGGGGTGGGGGGGGGGGGGGGTGGGGGGGGGGGGGGGTGGGGGGGGGGGGGGGTGGGGGGGGGGGGGGGTGGGGGGGGGGGGGGGTGGGGGGGGGGGGGGGTGGGGGGGGGGGGGGGTGGGGGGGGGGGGGGGTGGGGGGGGGGGGGGGTGGGGGGGGGGGGGGGTGGGGGGGGGGGGGGGTGGGGGGGGGGGGGGGTGGGGGGGGGGGGGGGTGGGGGGGGGGGGGGGTGGGGGGGGGGGGGGGTGGGGGGGGGGGGGGGTGGGGGGGGGGGGGGGTGGGGGGGGGGGGGGGTGGGGGGGGGGGGGGGTGGGGGGGGGGGGGGGTGGGGGGGGGGGGGGGTGGGGGGGGGGGGGGGTGGGGGGGGGGGGGGGTGGGGGGGGGGGGGGGTGGGGGGGGGGGGGGGTGGGGGGGGGGGGGGGTGGGGGGGGGGGGGGGTGGGGGGGGGGGGGGGTGGGGGGGGGGGGGGGTGGGGGGGGGGGGGGGTGGGGGGGGGGGGGGGTGGGGGGGGGGGGGGGTGGGGGGGGGGGGGGGTGGGGGGGGGGGGGGGTGGGGGGGGGGGGGGGTGGGGGGGGGGGGGGGTGGGGGGGGGGGGGGGTGGGGGGGGGGGGGGGTGGGGGGGGGGGGGGGTGGGGGGGGGGGGGGGTGGGGGGGGGGGGGGGTGGGGGGGGGGGGGGGTGGGGGGGGGGGGGGGTGGGGGGGGGGGGGGGTGGGGGGGGGGGGGGGTGGGGGGGGGGGGGGGTGGGGGGGGGGGGGGGTGGGGGGGGGGGGGGGTGGGGGGGGGGGGGGGTGGGGGGGGGGGGGGGTGGGGGGGGGGGGGGGTGGGGGGGGGGGGGGGTGGGGGGGGGGGGGGGTGGGGGGGGGGGGGGGTGGGGGGGGGGGGGGGTGGGGGGGGGGGGGGGTGGGGGGGGGGGGGGGTGGGGGGGGGGGGGGGTGGGGGGGGGGGGGGGTGGGGGGGGGGGGGGGTGGGGGGGGGGGGGGGTGGGGGGGGGGGGGGGTGGGGGGGGGGGGGGGTGGGGGGGGGGGGGGGTGGGGGGGGGGGGGGGTGGGGGGGGGGGGGGGTGGGGGGGGGGGGGGGTGGGGGGGGGGGGGGGTGGGGGGGGGGGGGGGTGGGGGGGGGGGGGGGTGGGGGGGGGGGGGGGTGGGGGGGGGGGGGGGTGGGGGGGGGGGGGGGTGGGGGGGGGGGGGGGTGGGGGGGGGGGGGGGTGGGGGGGGGGGGGGGTGGGGGGGGGGGGGGGTGGGGGGGGGGGGGGGTGGGGGGGGGGGGGGGTGGGGGGGGGGGGGGGTGGGGGGGGGGGGGGGTGGGGGGGGGGGGGGGTGGGGGGGGGGGGGGGTGGGGGGGGGGGGGGGTGGGGGGGGGGGGGGGTGGGGGGGGGGGGGGGTGGGGGGGGGGGGGGGTGGGGGGGGGGGGGGGTGGGGGGGGGGGGGGGTGGGGGGGGGGGGGGGTGGGGGGGGGGGGGGGTGGGGGGGGGGGGGGGTGGGGGGGGGGGGGGGTGGGGGGGGGGGGGGGTGGGGGGGGGGGGGGGTGGGGGGGGGGGGGGGTGGGGGGGGGGGGGGGTGGGGGGGGGGGGGGGTGGGGGGGGGGGGGGGTGGGGGGGGGGGGGGGTGGGGGGGGGGGGGGGTGGGGGGGGGGGGGGGTGGGGGGGGGGGGGGGTGGGGGGGGGGGGGGGTGGGGGGGGGGGGGGGTGGGGGGGGGGGGGGGTGGGGGGGGGGGGGGGTGGGGGGGGGGGGGGGTGGGGGGGGGGGGGGGTGGGGGGGGGGGGGGGTGGGGGGGGGGGGGGGTGGGGGGGGGGGGGGGTGGGGGGGGGGGGGGGTGGGGGGGGGGGGGGGTGGGGGGGGGGGGGGGTGGGGGGGGGGGGGGGTGGGGGGGGGGGGGGGTGGGGGGGGGGGGGGGTGGGGGGGGGGGGGGGTGGGGGGGGGGGGGGGTGGGGGGGGGGGGGGGTGGGGGGGGGGGGGGGTGGGGGGGGGGGGGGGTGGGGGGGGGGGGGGGTGGGGGGGGGGGGGGGTGGGGGGGGGGGGGGGTGGGGGGGGGGGGGGGTGGGGGGGGGGGGGGGTGGGGGGGGGGGGGGGTGGGGGGGGGGGGGGGTGGGGGGGGGGGGGGGTGGGGGGGGGGGGGGGTGGGGGGGGGGGGGGGTGGGGGGGGGGGGGGGTGGGGGGGGGGGGGGGTGGGGGGGGGGGGGGGTGGGGGGGGGGGGGGGTGGGGGGGGGGGGGGGTGGGGGGGGGGGGGGGTGGGGGGGGGGGGGGGTGGGGGGGGGGGGGGGTGGGGGGGGGGGGGGGTGGGGGGGGGGGGGGGTGGGGGGGGGGGGGGGTGGGGGGGGGGGGGGGTGGGGGGGGGGGGGGGTGGGGGGGGGGGGGGGTGGGGGGGGGGGGGGGTGGGGGGGGGGGGGGGTGGGGGGGGGGGGGGGTGGGGGGGGGGGGGGGTGGGGGGGGGGGGGGGTGGGGGGGGGGGGGGGTGGGGGGGGGGGGGGGTGGGGGGGGGGGGGGGTGGGGGGGGGGGGGGGTGGGGGGGGGGGGGGGTGGGGGGGGGGGGGGGTGGGGGGGGGGGGGGGTGGGGGGGGGGGGGGGTGGGGGGGGGGGGGGGTGGGGGGGGGGGGGGGTGGGGGGGGGGGGGGGTGGGGGGGGGGGGGGGTGGGGGGGGGGGGGGGTGGGGGGGGGGGGGGGTGGGGGGGGGGGGGGGTGGGGGGGGGGGGGGGTGGGGGGGGGGGGGGGTGGGGGGGGGGGGGGGTGGGGGGGGGGGGGGGTGGGGGGGGGGGGGGGTGGGGGGGGGGGGGGGTGGGGGGGGGGGGGGGTGGGGGGGGGGGGGGGTGGGGGGGGGGGGGGGTGGGGGGGGGGGGGGGTGGGGGGGGGGGGGGGTGGGGGGGGGGGGGGGTGGGGGGGGGGGGGGGTGGGGGGGGGGGGGGGTGGGGGGGGGGGGGGGGGCGGCGGGGGGGGGGGGGGGGGGGGGTGGGGGGGGTGGGGGGAAGGGGGGGGGGTGGGGGGGGGGGGGGGGGAAGGGTGGGGGGGTGTGGGGGGGGGGCCCCGGGGGGGGGGGGGGGGGGGGGGGGGGGGGGGGGGGGGGGGGGGGGGGAGGGGGAGGGGGAAGAAGAAGAAGAAGAAGAAGAAGAAGAAGAAGAAGAAGAAGAAGAACGAGGAGGAGGAGGAGGAGGAGGAGGAGGAGGAGGAGGAGAAGAAGAAGAAGGAGAAGGAGGAGGAGGAGGAGGAGGAGTGTGGATTTATATCCCCCTTTCTCTACTGCAAGGAGACTCAAAGGGGCTTACAATCTCCTTCCCTGCACCCCACAACAAGCACCCTGTGAGGTGGGTGAGGCTGAGAGAGTCCTGAGAGAACTGTGACTAGCCCAAGGTCACCCAGCTGGCATGTGTTGGAGTGCACTAACTAATCTGGTTCACCAGATAAGCCTCCACACCTCAAGTAGCAGAGTGGGGGATCAAACCCGGTTCTCCAGATTAGAGTGCACCTGCTCTTAACCACCACACCACGCTGGCTCTTATTGGCCATGCTGGCAGGGGCTGATGGGAATTGTAGTCCATAACATCTGGTCTGCCAAAGGTTCACCACCACTGGCCTAAGGTAAGTGGGGTGCAGGAAGGGGGGCGTGGGGGGCGCCCGGAGCAGGTGTTGCCCAGGGTGCCATTTCCCCTGTCCCCCCCCACTACGCCTCTGCTTTATGGCTGTATGAGAACTGCAAAACAAACCAGAAGCCCTGGGGAAACTTACAGACCAAGAACAATTGTATTCGACGGTGGCCACTTTGACTCTCCCAAGCGGATACCGCCAGAACCTCGTTGGCATTCTGCTGGGCTCCCAGCTCTTCTGCGTCAGATCAGATCAATACGGCTGCCCTCTGAAGCAGTTGTCCCGATATGAGCTTTTGTGTGTCAGAGCTCACTTCTGCAGATACGAGAATTGCCATCGGGAACCCTAATAGCACCCCAGGTCAGGTTCTGGCCCTGGCCCTGCAATCGCCCGACTCTTTGGAGCAGAAGTTGGTTTATTGACCTGGGTCACAGCGTACATCCACTAGCAGCACTTTGCTGGAACTGAATTTCAGTGCAGCAATCATGGGCTGATATCGCTTTCTTTCTAAGCCCCTCCTGTGGTGTCCCAGTGGGGGGAGGTAACTGGTCGCGTTCCAAGCAAAGCAGAATCTTCAGGGGCACCTCAAGATGATAATAATAATAATAATAATAATAATAATAATAATAATAATAATAATAATAATAATAATAAGAAGAAGAAGAAGAAGAAGAAGAAGAAGAAGAAGAAGAAGAAGAAGAAGAAGAAGAAGAAGAAGAGGAGGAGGAGGAGGAGGAGAAGGAGGAGTTTGGAGTTATATCCCCCCTTTCTCTCCTGCAGGAGACTCAAAGGGGCTGACAATCTCCTTGCCCTTCTCCCCTCACAACAAACACCCTGTGAGGTGGGTGGGGCTGAGAGAGCTCCGAAGAACTGTGACTAGCCCAAGGTCACCCAGCTGGCGTGTGTGGGAGTGCACAGGCTAATCTGAATTTCCCCGAAAACCTCCACAACTCAGGCGGCAGAGCTGGGAATCAAACCCGGTTCCTCCAGATTTGATACACGAGCTCTTAACCTCCTACGCCACTGCTGCTTGGGGTTTATTTTATTATTATTATTTGCTTCTTGCAAATGGCCCCGATGCTTGGTTCTTTCCACACCTATTAAGCTGATGGACGCTGCACAGAGCTGTATGTACCTTTCAAAAACAAAGATACCGAGGAGGGCTGTCGATGTCTTTATTGCAAGATTAATGCGCTCCTGGATGAATCTGCGTGGAGTCATTCGATTAAGCCCAGCGGCTCCTTCCTCAGCCCGAAGGCCCCCCTTCCGCCAGCGGGCTCTCTCGCCTGCTTATCAGGAGCCATCCAGTGGCTAAAAGCTTCCGACCGTTTGGGGTGCCACTTGTTTAAGGCCTGCAGCCAAAACGCTGGTTTCCATTTAGGTCCGCTGGCGTGTGTTCAAGCTCCGTGCCGTCAGCGCAGAGGGTTTCTGCTTCTTGGAGTCTGGGTAGAGGAACAAGGAACAGGAGCATCCGCACAGAAGGTAGCTGGGTAGCTGGAAGTCACTTCATCTTCTCCTCCTTAAAGAGGGGTGGGCAGAGGTGGGATCCAACCGGTTCTCACCGGTTCCCAAGAGTAGGTCACTAATTATTTGTGTGTGCCGAGAGGGTGATTTTGCCCCGTGATTTTTGCCTTAGTTACGCCCCTCCTCTCAGCAGTAGCGTGCAGAACTTGAAGCGGTCTAGCAGGAGGTGCACCGGCGTGTGTGGCAGCCTGCGCCTGCGTGCATTCGTTTCCCGCCCAAGGACCGGCGAAGCGGCTGCGTCCTTGCCACAGCCCTGCCCAGGAATGCCCCGCCCCCGGAATGCCCTGCCACGCCCCCGTCGTGCCCCGCCCATCCCCATTGGCGCTCCGCCACAGTTTGAATCCCACCACCATGGGAACCTGTTACTGAAATTTTTGGATCCCACCACTGGTTCCCTCCCTCTGCCAGGCTAAGAGGCCAACAGCAGCCCCTCGAGGCAGACGGGGAGCCCAGTGGGGATGCTGAGTCTGGTCCACGCAGGAAAACCCCCTTGCAAACGATTGCTACACCACGATATTTGGCAAGGCAACCTTGCAAAGCGGACGGCGGAATGGATGGTGGGAGCGGCAGGGCCGTCCTCTCTGCCGACTCGAGCAAGGTCAGGGGTCAGACCTGGGCTGACAGCGCTGAGTCAGGAGTTGCATCCCCTCCACTGTTTTTTTTAGTCTGTTTTGGGCACTTTATCACTTCCAGGGAGGCTATCGGAGGGGCTCTGGACGGCCAGCCGAATCCCGACCCTGGCGGTGCTCCTGTGGCTGGGCAGATCGCAGGCTGCAGATCACTCATTTTCAGATGCCAGAGTCAGCGTCTTTCCCTCTCCGTTGCAATTGCCTTCATCCTCCTCTGGCTGTTCTCTTGGAGGGCTGCGCAGGCACCGAGGCAATTGCGCTGCCTGCCGTCAAAGCGTCCAAGGAGAGAGAGAGCAATTTGGAGCCCAGAAACCGACCGGCTGACCCTGCCCGTGGCAGCCTCCAGCACTGGACTGTGCACTCTGCTGACAAACTCCTTTTTGAGGGCAGCGCAACAGCCTGCATTTGTGTCCAAGCCTCATGGAACCGAAATAAATACAGGGATATCGGAGAAACCTCTCTGCATCTGGACCTCCGGGCTCCAAGCCGAAATGAAGACTCAGCACATCTCAGCGGCTTCCCTGAGCAACGAGGTCCTGACCTCTTGGCCCCTGGAAGGGTAGTGGTCCCTACAAAAGGGTCTCTGGTGGGTGATGGGAACCTGCCTTTCAGAGGGTTGCCAACTCCAGGTTGGGAAATTCCTGGAGATTTTGGAAGAAAAAGAAGAGGAGGAGGAGTTGTTTGGCACCCCAGATCTATTCATCATATACCTTTAGACCATCATTGATCTACAACAACTAATGTAAAATGCAGTTGACGCAGTTAAGTGTAATGCTTAAAAAGTCAGCGTAAAAAGCAGACAAGAAGAAGAAGAAGAAGAAGAAGAAGAAGAAGAAGAAGAAGAAGAAGAAGAAGAAGAAGAAGAAGAAGAAGAAGAAGAAGAAGAAGAAGAAGAGGAGGAGGAGCAGGAGCAGGAGCAGGAGCAGGAGCAGGAGCAGGAGCAGGAGCAGGAGGAGCAGGAGGAGCAGGAGGAGCAGGAGTAGTTTGGATTTCTATCCACCCTTTCTCTCCTGTAAGGAGACTCAAAGGGGCTGACAATCTCCTTTCCCTTCCCTGTCCCCACAACACCCAGTGAGGTGGGTGGGGCTGAGAGAGCTCCGAAAAGCTGTGACTAGCCCAAGGTCACCCAGCTGGCGTGGTGTGGGAGTGCACAAGCCAATCTGGTTCCCCAGAGAAGCCTCAATAGCTCAAGTGGCAGAGTGGGGAATCAAACCCGGTTCTCCAGATTAGAGTGCACCTGCTGTTAACCACTATGCAGTGCTGTCTCTGGGAGGATCCAGAGAAGGCAGGGTTTGGGGAGGCGACGGACCTCAGTAGAGCACAATTCCGTTCCGGCCACCTTCCAAAACAGCCATCTTCTCCAGGGAAACTGATCTCTGTTGTTTGGGGATTAGTTAAAATCCCACTTAGGGGGTTGGCCATAAGAACATAAGAACTAGCCGACTGGATCAGACCAGGGTCCATCTAGTTCAGCACTCTGCTACTCGCAGTGGCCCACCAGGTGCCTTTGGGAGCTCACGTGCAGGAGGTGAAAGCAAGGGCCTTCTGCTGCTGCTGCTGCTGCTCCCCAGCACCTGGTCTGCTAAGGCATTTGCAATCTCAGATCAAAGAGGATCAAGATTGGTAGCCATAGATCGACTCCTCCTCCATAAATCTGTCCAAGCCCCTTTTAAAGCTATCCAGGTGAGTGGCCATCACCCCCTCCTGTAGCAGCATCTTCCAAACCCCAATCACACGTTGCGTGAAGAAGTGTTTCCTTTTATTAGTCCTAATTCTTCCCCCCAGCATTTTCAATGGATGCCCCCTGGTTCTAGTATTGTGAGTATTATTTTTGAATAAGGAAACTTTCGTCTGGTTCCTCTGGCCCAGGTAGAGAAGGGACACCCAGAAGTCGGCTATTTTTTTTCCCTGGACCACCTACTGCAATAGGACATAGAGGTTTCCCCCTCTGGGCCCAGGAAACTCATATCAGGAGCATAATTAGAACACAAAACTCATTGCAACACGAGGTGGTGATGGGTGGCCAACGCTGTAGAATGGCTTACAAGCAAGGAGAGGAGAGAAACCCATGAAAAGAACTGGTTCTGGTGGGTTTTCTGGGCTGTGTGGCCGTGGTCTGGTGGATCTTGTTCCAATATCCACCAGACCACGGCCACACAGCCCGAAAAACCCACCAGAACCAGTTGAATTCGGCCGTGAAAGCCTTCGACAAGACATGAAGAGAACATTTATCATGGGCCGCTGTTGGATGCCGAAGCACAGCCAAACTCCCTTGGCAGTAGGATAAGGGTCAGGCTGCCAATCTCCTGGGAAAAAGCAAACACGTTGCGGGGAAGGCACAAGGGAAAAAGAATTGGCGCCTGGCCAAGGCTATGAGACGCAACGTCCCACAAGGGAAAAAACGAATGAATAAACACTTAGATCAACAACACTGTGCATATAAGTAGTCCTTCTAAACATCAATTGTATTGTGCAAATAAACCAATTACCCTGTTTCCCCCAATATAAGACATCCCCGGAAAATAAGACATAGTAGAGGTTTTGCTGAAGTGTGAAATATAAGGCATCCCCCAAAAGTAAGACGTAGCAAAGTTTTTGTTTGGAAGCATTCCTGACAAACAGAATAAGACATCCCCTGAAAATAAGACATAGCACATCTTTGGGAGCAAAAATTAATATAAGACACTGTCTTATATTCAGGGAAACACGGTATTCAGGGTAGGTGATAAGCTATTGCATTAGGAATACAGATACAAATAAACGCCTCCTGTTTTTGACAAGAAAATCTTCTTCAATGCTCTATGTCATAGGTGTCAAACTCGCGGCCCTCCAGATGTTATGGACTACAGTTTCCATCATCCCCTGCCAGCATCATGCTGGCAGGGGATGATGGGAACTGTAGTCCATAACATCTGGAGGGCTGTGAGTTTGACACCTGTGCTCTATGTCTATGCAGGATGTGAAAGCAATGGCCTTCTGCTGTTGTAAGGGTCAAAACAAGGCTACACATTTTTTGTGAAGATTAATACCAAAATACATCAACCAATAATGATAAGAAGGTTTATAATGAAATGAGGCCAAAGAGAGTCCTTCCTGTACCTAGGAGCCAACACAGGTGAGGGGCACATTCTGAGAGGGAGCATCTGGGGTCAGCTCACACCAAAACCCCCGAGGGCTGTTGAGCAGGGCTTGCAAAGGTAGACTCTGATCTGCAGGGAGGCTTTTAATTCTTCAGAGGTCCGATTTCATCTGACTTAGCCTCCTGGGGATCCTAGTAACCTGCTAAGTGTGAAAGAAAGAAAGAAAGAAAGAAAGAAAGAAAGAAAGAAAGAAAGAAAGAAAGAGAGAGAGAGAGAAAGAAAGAAAGAAAGAAAGAAAGAAAGAAAGAGAGAGAGAAAGAAAGAGAGAGAGAGAGAGAGAGAAAGAAAGAAAGAAAGAGAGAGAGAGAGAGAAAGAGAAAGAAAGAAAGAAAGAAAGAAAGAAAGAAAGAAAGAAAGAAAGAAAGAAAGAAAGAAAGAAAGAAAGAGAGAGAGAGAGAGAGAGAAAGAAAGAGAGAGAGAAAGAAAGAAAGAAAGAAAGAAAGAGAGAGAGAGAGAAAGAAAGAAAGAAAGAAAGAAAGAAAGAAAGAGAGAGAGAAAGAAAGAGAGAGAGAGAAAGAAAGAGAGAGAGAGAGAGAGAAAGAAAGAAAGAGAGAGAGAGAGAGAGAAAGAGAAAGAAAGAAAGAAAGAAAGAAAGAAAGAAAGAAAGAAAGAAAGAAAGAAAGAAAGAAAGAAAGAAAGAAAGAGAGAGAGAGAGAGAAAGAAAGAGAGAGAGAAAGAAAGAAAGAAAGAAAGAAAGAAAGAAAGAAAGAAAGAAAGAAAGAAAGAAAGAAAGAAAGAAAGAGAGAGAGAGAGAGAGAGAGAAAGAAAGAAAGAAAGAAAGAAAGAAAGAAAGAAAGAAAGAAAAGGCGAGGTAAAAATCATGCAACTCTCAGCCTGTCTGAAAGGCAACCAGCTTCCCCCAGGCAGACTGAGGCAGCGCAAACTGCCTTTTATAGATGGACCAAGGCAAGTGGACTCCCTCTTTTTAAAAAATAAATTAAAGAACACCAAACTAGTAGGGTTTGCATATTGCATAAATGTTGTATGCAAGTTGTGTGTATTGTGTGCACTGTGTGCATGCTGTGAGCTTCTTCAAGCCCAGCCTTTGACTGAGGTAGGGTGGGATAAAAATCAAAAATAAGTAGAAAGTTGCCAAATCCAGCTTGGAAAACCTCTAGAGATTTGGGGATGCAGGACAAAAACCTCAGTGGAGTACAAACATGCCCTCAGAGCCCACCCTCCAAAGCAGCCCCCAATCGGTCTCAGCCTGTGACCATCACGGCATCCTCTGAAAGCAAACTCTATATTTTAATCACTTGCTTAGTAAAGAGACATTTCCTTTTGTCCACCTGAAATCTACAATTAAATATACAAATATCCAAGAACCCATGAAGGATGTGGAGGTTGGGGAGTAACTCGGATTCAAGTCAAGAGGGACGGGCAGCTGAACAGCTTATGATACCCTTATCAAATGACTGACTACTGAAGAAGATTGCTTTTTGGAAAACGTGGAATACACCCGGAACCAGAGGTGGGATCCAGCAGGTTCTCACAGGTTCCCGAGAGTAGGTTACTAATTATTGGTGTGTGCCGAGAGGGGGTTACTAATGGGTGATTTTGCCACCTGATTTTTGCCTTAGTTACGCCCCTCCTCTCAGCAGAACTGGAAGCAGTCTAGCAGGAGGTACACCGGCGTGCTTGGCAGCCTGCGCCTGTGTGCATTCGTTTCCTGCCCAAGGACCGGTGCAGCGGCTGCATCCTTGCCACAGCCCCGCCCAGGAATGCCCCGCCCCCGTCGTGCCCCGCCCAGCCCCACTGACGCTACGCCACAGTTTGAATTCCACCACCCTGGGAACCTGTTACTAAAATTTTTGGATCCCACCACTGCCCAGAACCTGTTTTAGATGCTCAGATAGAGAAACGAGAAGTCTGTTTACTTGGGTGACCTCCAATCACACTCGCACAATAAATGCACTGTGCACTTTATATTGAGGCTTGTGTATCAGTGGGATGTATCTTTGTGTTTTGGAACTTATCCGCTCTACACCACTGGGTATTGGAAACTGAAGGGTTTCTCCCAGAATTACCCCTGACCTTTCTCAGCCCCGGTCACTTACTCAGGTACACTGCCTCTGATCATGGATGTACCATCTAGTTCCCTAGATCCAGTCCTCCAGCCTATGAGTCACTAAAAAAGAGGGTGACAGAGGTTCCTTCTGTGCAGATAAAAGGAAGTGTGTCGGGCATGAAGCAAGATGAGGATTTCATGTGGCCAAGAAAGGTACTGCCTGAATCAGGGAAAACTTTGCGGTCAGCTCGGGCTTTCCCACGCAACCGCGTATCTTTCAGCTTGGCAGCTGCCGCCGCAACCTTTCGTGCTGCTCCGTCCACCCGGGCAATTAGGCTGGAGAGCAAATGAGGTGTTCCATGGCAAAGGCATCTATTTTCCCTGGCTTAGCTGGCCAGCGGCTTCCTAATAAGCTTTGGCTGGGATGGGTGCGTGAGAGTTTATTTCAGGTAATGAGGAACAGAAGGAGCAGAAATGCAGGGGCCTGACGAAAGAGTCTGTGGTGGAGAGAAACACATGGGTTTTGTCACCCCCATATCTAAGATAAAAAGACAGAATCATCAGGCTGTTGTGTGGTTTCCAGGCTGCATGGCCATGTCCTAGTAGAATTTTCTCCTGACGTTTCGCCTGCATCTGTGGCTGGCATCTTCAGAGG
Source organism: Sphaerodactylus townsendi (assembly GCF_021028975.2). Classification (NCBI taxonomy): domain Eukaryota; kingdom Metazoa; phylum Chordata; class Lepidosauria; order Squamata; family Sphaerodactylidae; genus Sphaerodactylus; species Sphaerodactylus townsendi. Next base: position 112,752,708 of record NC_059432.1, on the reverse strand, counting down.
ATCTGGAAGATGGGTTTATATCCCTACTCTGCCATGAAAGTGTGCTGGGTGACCTTGGGCCAGTGGCAGTTATTTGGCCAAATCTACCTTGCAGGGTTGTTGTGAGGATTAAATGGAGGAGAAGAGGACAATCAGTGAATCCCCACTGCCACCGAGCTTAACATTGTTTTGTCTCAGTTCCCCCCCCACCCTCAGAACTGCGACATCCTTGTCGCAGTTATGAACTACACTTTTCTGCCGGAACAAGGTCGATACCGCTTCGAAGCGGGGAAGCATCGAAACGACACCTCATCCGTTCAACCAATCACGAGCCGCTTTTGTGGCATGCGCAGAACGGGAGAGTCATGGAGGGGCAGAAAGCGCATGACACTGTAAACTGTAAAAACTGTAAAATAAAAAAAAAAGATAACACCGTTTCCCTTGCATTAACACAAAAGCGCCAATCCCGATCGAGGAACGAGCAGGCACCAAGGATGATCCCATACTTAGCTCGGTTCCAGGGGGGCCAACTCCCCTCGGTGCTATTAGGGACAGCCTGGAATCGCCCTCCACTGAAGGGAACCGAGTCGACCTTAGGTCCCTTCTGTAGTGGGGAAAGCCCCAATGAGGACAATGGAAGCCATATTGGATCCCCATTGGGAAGGAAGGTGGGTATAAATGAAGTAAACAAAATGAAGCCAATAATTGCTACACAGCCTTCCTTCTGAAACAGAATTCATTTTCATTTTGTAACATACATTTTGTTTGATACCACAGTTCTTTGGCTGGTCCTTGGCCTTTCATTACAATTCAAGCCCCGCCCAGAGGCCCATGAAGTTGTCATGACAGGTGTTAATTCTGTCAGTTTGAAGGTGTTTCAAGTGCCGCCCGGGTGTTCTGGAATGGCGCCCAGCGTGCCGATTACCACTGGGACAACCTCTGCGGATTGGCGCCATCGTTGCTGAATCTCGAGCGGCATTTAGTGACTTTCTCATGCTCTTTTTCAACGCTTCTGCTGTCACCGGGTACCACTATGTCGATGATGGTCAATTTGGAGGGACCAGCCACTGAAGGTGCCCCCCCTTTTAGCTCTTAACATCTGGGCCCTTTCCATCTAATGGGACTCGCCGTTCCCTCCCTCTTGGGGAGGATTTAAAATTAGGGTTTCTTGGACGCCTTTTATTATCTTACTGCTGTTTTAAAGGTTTTAACTATATTTATTTGTATCGAGATTTGTGTTGTACACCGCCCAGAGCCCCTTGGGGATGGGGCGGTATAAAAGTTTAAATAATGAATAGATAGATAGATAGATAGATAGATAGATAGATAGATAGATAGATAGATAGATAGATAGATAGATAGATAGATAGATAGATAGATAGATAGATAGATAGATAGATAGATAGATAGATAGATAGATAGATAGATAGATAGATAGATAGATTTCTTGTCCCCAATCACTGTGATGTCCAGTGTGTTAAGCACCAACATTTTGTCCGTTTGGATTCAAAAGTGCCACAGGATCTTGCAGAGGTGTAGCAAGGGGGGAAAGAGCCCGGTACACTGGTGCATCCTCCACCCCTGCCACGCCAACTTCCGTCCCCATCCTGCCCTGGAACGCCCCCATCCCGCCCCAGAACGCCCCTGCCACCCCCCTCCCAGAATGCCCTCGCCACGCCCCCACAGGGGCGCACGCCTGGTGCGTTGTGCACCCCCCTGTCCCCTTGGAGCTACGCCTCTGGGATCTTGACCTTCTCATTTCCCGTGACTTTCTCTGGACCACGTTCCCACCAGTTTTTAGCTGTCCTAACGATATAATTCTTGCATAAATCCCAGTGGATCACCTTGGCCACTGAGTTGTACCTCTGTCTGTATTCAGTCTGGGCAATCTTTTTGCAGCAGCTGAGGATGTGATCTACAGTTTCATCAGCTTCCTTGCACAACATTATTCCAGGAAGTGATGCATGATGGGAGACATTTGTACATCCTCCAATGAGCACAACTGAGCATCGCATGAGCACGCGTTAAGCTGCCTTCTGCTGAACCAGAGTCCAGGGTCCATCGAAGTCAGTATTGCCTACTCAGACTGGCAGCAGCTCTCCAGGGTCTTGGGTGGGGGGCTTCCACATCACCTCCTGCCCCGTCCTTTTAACTGGAGCTGCCAGGGGTTGGACCTAAGACCTTCCATCTGCCAAGCAGATGCTTGACCGTTGAGCCGTGCCCTCTTCTGATCCAGCAGGAGCAGCAGTGGCGTAGGAGGTTAAGAGCTCGTGTATCTAATCTGGAGGAACCGGGTTTGATTCCCAGCTCTGCCACCTGAGCTGTGGAGGCTTCTCTGGGGAATTCAGATTAGCCTGGGCACTCCCACACACGCCAGCTGGCAGTGGCGTATCTACCTAGGAACACCCTTGTCCCCGGGTGCCACTCTTCTGGTCACGTGGGGGTGCAAAATTGGCCCCCCATGTGACCAGGAAGTTCTGCTGCCTTGTTGTTTTCATGTGCCTCAACCTATCTGTGTCAGTCGAGGCATGCAAAAATGATGAGGCAGCAGGAAGTTCTCCAAGCACCCTCAACCCCCCCTGGACTCCCCCCTCCCTTCCTTCCTCCCCTCCCCAGTCAGAAGAGACTGCAGGCTGCTGGCTGGGAGCCCAGCCAGCAGGGGGAGGGGAGGTGGGCACCCTAGACCTTGCCCATGTCCATGGTGACATGGGCGTGGTCAACATCAGTGGGGGTAGAGCCTGGGGGCATCAAGGGCGGAGCCGGGGTGGCAGTGGGGCAGAGCGTGGGGGGCATCCTGGAGACAATTTGTCTCTGGGCGCTATTTACCCATGGTGCGCCTCTGCCAGCTGGGTGTCCTTGGGCTAGTCACAGCTTCTCGGAGCTCTCTCAGCCCCACCCACCTCACAGGGTGTTTGTTGTGAGGGGGGAAGGGCAAGGAGATTGTCAGCCCCTTGGAGTCTCCTGCAGGAGAGAAAGGGGGGATATAAATCCAAACTCTTCTTCTTTCTCCCCCATGCGGCGCACTGATGCATGCATGAAGCTCCTGCGTGTACAGAGGCTGCTCTTTTCTTCACCCAAGCAGACCGGCATGCACAGAGTTTACACAGACTTCTGTCTTATCTCTAAACCACAGAGACCAGCTTCACTCGAATGAATGGCAGCCCAGAGGGCAGAATCTTTGGCATCACAGGGATGATTCCTGGGGCACTTGCTGGAGTCTTGCTGACATCACAAGTCTTTGTTATGGTTATGAAGTCACTGGATCTTTGTTATGGTTATGAAGTCACTGGTTGGGGGTCCGGGGGTGTGGCCCCATCACTGGGCGGGGGCTCCTCTCTGTCCCCCTTTCTGCCATGGGCATAGGACAGCCCCCTCTGCCGCTTGAGCTGTGGAGGCTTATCTGGGGAATTCAGCTTAGCCTGTGCACTCCCACACACGCCAGCTGGGTGACCTTGGGCTAGTCACAGCTCTTCGGAGCTCTCTCAGCCTCACCCACCTCACAGGGTGTTTGTTGTGAGGGGGGAAGGGCAAGGAGATTGTCAGCCCCTTTGAGTCTCCTACAGGAGAGAAAGGGGGGATATAAATCCAAACTACTCCTCCTCCTCCTCCTCCTCCTCCTCCTCCTCCTCCTCCTCCTCCTCCTCCTCTTCTTCTTCTTCTTCTCCTCCTTCTCCTTCTCCTTCTCCTTCTCCTTCTCCTTCTTCTTCTTCTTCTTCCTTTGAAAAGAACAGAGCAGGCCGCATCTGAGCCTGGAAGGGGTCGCTTTTTCCGACACCCCAGATGGGACTGGTGACAGTTTGCCCAGGAGACGTCCTTGATTATGGGGACTGCCCGGGCAGCGCCACAGAGACCACGTCCCAGTTGCCGACAGCTGGACCACAAGCTCCAGAGCCAAGGGAAAGAGGAATCTTCCGCAAACTGCAGCCTGGACCGGTGCTTGGTTGGCTCCCACCAGAGCTGTCGTTCATGATAATCCAATAACCTCAATCAACTGCAATAAAGCCCCACGCAGGAGACGGCTGGATGTGCCCAGGGGCGGCGGAGGGGGAGAGGGAGAAGTGCGGGACAAGGAGAAGTGGAAAATCTTGAGAAATGATGTAAGAGGAGCAGAGGCCGGGCCTGGAGGAGGGAGGCTTCATCGGAGACTATAAAAGACCAGGGAGCAAAGGCACCTCATCAGCGATAAGGCGAAAGGGAGTCAGCCCAGAAGGTCCCCTCTTCCTCCACAGGGTCCAGCGGGTTCCTCCGCCACTGCAGACAAGGTGAGTGGGAAGCAGGCGTCTTGGCAACTCTCCTGGCTACTCAGTGCTTCTTCTTCGGTTGTGCTTTTTAGACAGAGCCACATGCAAGTCCTTTCAGACTTTGTTCAGGGAAGCCCTTGATTCCCCCGGCCTCTCTGGGGTTGCTTGCTTGTCTCACTGCAATTATCTAGCAGAGAAATAAAAACGAGCCAGAATTGTCTTAGCGGCTAGTGCTGCGTCTGCTCTACCAGCAGTGGCTTGTCGCCTTCTTGAGGCAGGCAGGACTTACTCCAAAGTAAACATGCAGAAGACGGCAGCCTAAGATCCAGAGGGTGGCTGTTCTCGAGCAGCAGTGGCGTAGGATGTGAAGAGCTCGTGTATCTAATCTGGAGGAACCGGGTTTGATTCTCCGCTCTGCCGCCTGAGCTGTGGAGGCTTATCTGGGGAATTCAGATTAGCCTGTGCACTCCCACTCATGCCAGCTGGGTGACCTTGGGCTAGTCACAGCTCTTCGGAGCTCTCTCAGCCCCACCCACCTCACAGGGTGTTTGTTGTGAGGGGGGGGAAGGGCAAGGAGATTGTCAGCCCCTTTGAGTCTCCTACAGGAGAGAAAGGGGGGATAAAAATCCAAACTCCTCCTCCTCCTCCTCCTCTTCTTCTTCTTCTTCTTCGCTGAGTCTGAGAATGGTTGCATGAAACGTTACCTCAAGAGAGAGCCAGTCAGCCATTGGGTTGGCCCTGCTGCCATGTAAGCGACCTCAGGGGATGGGGGGGGGGGGGTTGACTTCTGCTTTTTCTCTCTGACATGTCGGCTACACGGATTGGAGGAGCGAAAGTCCACTCTGGGAAGTGAGAGGGATTCTTTCAAGCTCATTCAGGGGACACATCGGCAGGTGGACTTCAAAGTGCTATTCAGATTTCCCTCGGGCTTATAAATGCAAAATAATAATAATAAGAAGAGTTTGGATTTATATCCCCCCATTCTCTCCTGCAGGAGACTCAAAGGGGCTGACAATCTCCTTCACAACAAACACCCTGTGAGGTAGGTGGGGCTGAGAGAGCTCCGAGAAGCTGTGACTAGCCCAAGGTCACCCAGCTGGCATGTGTGGGAGTGTACAGGCTAATCTGAATTCCCCAGATAGGCCTCCACAGCTCAGGCGGCAGAGCGGGGAATCAAACCCGGTTCCTCCAGATTAGAATGCACCTGCTCTTAACCACTATGCCACAGAATGTTTCTCCCGTATTCATCATCCCCCCCTGAAAACGTCTACCACTGTGCTGTGTGCTGCATTTGAGGCAGGACCAGAATTGCAGCCGCTGTGATTCCCACCGGGAGGAAACTCATCCACCCAAAAGCTGGAGATGCTCTGGGTCACATTATTCTCAGCACCCCCACCCCCCCCTCCCCCCTCCCCAATCTCCCCCCCCCCCCCCACTTAAATGCATAACACCAGCTCCTTGCAGGCAGAGATCTGAGTTGCTCCTCCTTTGGGCTTACCTGATTCTCTTGCAAAGTGCCCTTTCTGTCTGGTAACTTAGCAGCTCCGTACCCCTCCCCATTTTTGCTGCTATCTTTGGCCAGCATAGACTGAAATGGGGAGGCAAATCCGTAGCAAGGCAGTGACTTCTTGGGGGCCACCCCCACTTTGGGTTTCAACCCCCACCAGCACCTAAAATTCTCCTGGAGTTACATCTGGTTTCCAAAATTGCAGAGACTGATTTCCCTGAAGGAAATGCCTCCTCTGCAGGGTGGACGTTGGGCACCTCATCCGAACGGAGCTCCATCTCCATCTCCGTCCCCAGTCTCTGTTCTGGGGTAGCAGGATCCTGTTCCAGAGATCTAGGAGTTTTCCAAGCTACACTTGGCATAACACCTGCTCCTTGGGATGAACTATAGCAGTGGTGGCGAACCTATGGCACGGGTGCCAGAGGTGGCACTCAGAGCTCTCTCTGTGGGCACGCACAGAGTGCCCCCCCCCCTGACATCTAGGCTGGCCTGGGCTGCTGGGCTCGATTATTAGCACTAAACCTAAGACCTAGTTTTGGGGAAGCAGTGTAGGTAACCCTGTTAAGCGCTGTTAAATCCCACTGATTTTCATGCGAAGAACTAAAGCACAACCCTTTACCCGGGAGTAAGCTTGGTTGCTGGCAATGGGGCTTGCTTCTGAGTAAACCCTCCCAGAAGTGTCGTGATTCACCTCGTTGGAAGAGTTGCACTAAGCTTCAAAGCAAAGCCACCAAGCTTACTCCTGAGAGTAACGCACGCCTCGGAGCCAACTGGTTTGTTCTAAACTAAAACCTCAGTATTCAGGTTAAATTGCCGTGTTGGCACTTTGCGATACATAAGTGGGGTTTGGGTTGCAATTTGGGCACTCTGTCTTCAAAAAAGGTTTGGCCATGTCACTGAAACTATATGTAAGTCTCTCCTTCAGTTTCCTTCCTAGATTACACCAAAGCTTTTGACCACGGGGGTCATGAAAAGACGAGGGTTGGTTTTAAAGGAAGTGAGTGTGCCGTAGCATCTGATTGCTTTGATGCACAGCCTGGACTCTGGACAAGAGGCTACTGTTAGGACAGAATACGGGGAAACAGCATGGTTTCCAGTGGGCAAATGTGTTAGGCAAGGAGGTATTTTATATCCCTGTTTAAGAACATAAGAACAAGCCAGCTGGATCAGACTAGAGTCCATCTAGTCCAGCTCTCTGCTACTCGCATTGGCCCACCAGGTGCCTTTGGGAGCTCACCTGCAGGAGGTGAAAGCAATGGCCTTCTGCGGCTGTTGCTCCCGAGCACCTGGACTGTTAAGGCATTTGCAATCTCAGATCAAAGAGTTTCTTCAATCTGTACGCAGAACATATCATAAGGAAAGCTGGACTATATTTAGGTGAAACAAATGAACGTACAATGTGGAAGGTACAGAGAACTGAGTAATCAAACAGAAACTGTATGTAAATTATAAAGTCAAAAGACTGCATATTAAAAAAAACAATAGTAATGAATGGAAAACCACGTGCCCTGAACGCAAAGGAGACGAGGCCGTTCCCTCGCTTAGTAGATTCTTTGGTGTTAACTCATTAGGCACAGCGAAGCACCAGCAACACTTATTTGAGTTTTGAGTTCCAATAAATGTTTTCAGTCCACTACTATATTTTAAACTGCTTTATAATTTAGGTACAGTTTTTTTTTCTGTTTGATTACTAGATTTCGATGAAGGCAGAGTGAAAACTGGTAAAGGAACATTAACAATTTGAGATATAGAATCATAAGAGACCACAGAGGCCATCCAGTCCAACCCCCTGCCATGTAGGAATAAACAGTCTTGAGCAGCAGTGGCGTAGGAGGTTAAGAGCTCGTGTATCTAATCTGGAGGAACCGGGTTTGATTCCCAGCTCTGTCGCCTG